>NW_026642147.1:0-876 GCF_028554395.1 Pezoporus wallicus
GCATTCTGATTAATGCAATTAATTGCAGGTTTCCTATGAAGGTAACACAAAAATGGCAAGGAATAAGACAAAGCACATCACCCACAGGACTTCCCTGTTTGTGAAGCACAGCAGAATAAACTCAGATGGGGACGTATAATTATCTTCAACCATAGTGAACCTATAAGCAGTTTGCCTGATTTATGTCTTTAAATTGAAAATTCTGAATAGGCCCAAATCCCTCAATAATGTTAAGAATGTCAGGTTTTGTTTATCTATCAGTTACACCACTTACATACATACAAGTCAATATAAGGTAAATTCTCTTTGAGAGAGGAAAACACCAAGTTCCTAAGGCTAAACACCACAATCATCAGGAACACACTTGAAAGCAAGTAGATATTTTAAGGCAAGGAGGGAGGGCAACACCAGAACGAATAAACTGCAGGGTTCCTCATAGCTCCTCTCAAGCCGTTGACACATGGAAGTCCTTGAATTCCTGAGTAACTGCTGGGAAAAGGGAATTAGTTCTCATCTTTTGGGTGCTGCCAGTCCAGGGTGAGTACATGAGGAATAAATAGCTGTTCTCTGTGACCCAGGAGGAGCTCTTTGAGAGCAAATGTGGCTTTCCTTAGGGTAGGATGGTGCAGAGCAAGGATTTCTCGCCTCACTTTGCTTTAGAAACAATGCCTAACTTGGAGACAAATGATAAATTAAGGGTTGAGCAAAGATAAATTCTCCCAGGGAGAAATCAGCAGCTCCTAATATCACAGCATACAACAGGTAGAATAAATCCTCATTGATTTATCTTGCCTAACATTAATCATCACTTGGCAGAGTTACACCAGAGAGCAAAGCAGGAGTGTGCGTGGCTGGTATCTGACAAGCAGAGCCATG
>NW_026642148.1:0-879 GCF_028554395.1 Pezoporus wallicus
CACCAGCTTTCAATCCTGGCTCTTCTGCTGTGGGAGCAGAGGCCAAACGTTCGTGCTGTACTCACTGTGCTGCTGGGCAGCTGAGAGAGACCACCTGAGAATTTGGATTCAAATGGACTTTTAGGTATGAAACCGAGGAGAGACTGCAATGATGGTGTCACCGTTGCAAAGCTGACTGTGTGCTGAAGAGGCCCAGCACTAGCTTTCCCTGCTGGTCCTTCTGCTGTGGGAGCAGATGCCACTGTTCATTCTGTGCTGACTGTGTTGCTGCCAGCAGAGAGCAGGCTCTGGACTGATTCCATTCAAATGCTTTTCCTGTATGAAAGTGAGCAGTGAAAGCAACGATGGAGGCACCAATGTAAAGGTGATTGTGTGCTGAACAGGTCCAGCACCAGCTTTCAATCCTGGCTCTTCTGCTGTGGGAGCAGAGGCCAAACGTTCGTGCTGTACTCACTGTGCTGCTGGGCAGCTGAGAGAGACCACCTGAGAATTTGGATTCAAATGGACTTTTAGGTATGAAACCGAGGAGAGACTGCAATGATGGTGTCACCGTAGCAAAGCTGTTTGTGTGCTGAAGAGGCCCAGCACACGCTTTCCCTGCTGGTCCTTCTGCTGTGGGAGCAGATGCCACTGTTCATTCTGTGCTGACTGTGTTGCTGCGCAGCAGAGAGCAGGCTCTGGACTGATTCCATTCAAATGCTTTTCCTGTATGAATGTGAGCAGTGAAAGCAACGATGGAGGCACCAATGTAAAGGTGATTGTGTGCTGAACAGGTCCAGCACCAGCTTTCAATCCTGGCTCTTCTGCTGTGGGAGCAGAGGCCAAACGTTCGTGCTGTACTCACTGTGCTGCTGGGCAGCTGAGAGTGACCACCTGAGA
>NW_026642149.1:0-8684 GCF_028554395.1 Pezoporus wallicus
AATATCATGACCTCTGTTACTTAGCCATTCTGCTGTTAAGCTCTCTACACCTGTCTCTTATGTCCTTGAAACAGAATCATCTGATGAGCTCATGAACTTTAACACCACTGAAATTTGGCAGACTCCTGGCATGTACCATCTCACAGAGAGCTGCTGCAGAAGGAACAGCAACATGTGAAGCAGGTGAGGCTGTGTTCTGACTTACAGCCCATTGGAATCTAACCGATTGGTTGATGTTTTTTAATGACCTGAAACCAGACATACTGGATAGCAGCAGTGCACCTGGTACAAGCCCCAGACAGCATGCACTGTGGAAGCATACACTTATTTGTGTTTTCTGAAGAGATCCAAACCTCTCACAGCTTGAAATAAAGGCCCCTTTGTGGCTTTAGTGGCAGCAGAGAAAGTTCTTGGACTGTCAAAGCAGGCTATGAAGTTTCTGACAGAGAGGAATGGGCCTTGTCGGACCTGCTGGGGCCATCAAGGAAAGCTGAAGCCACACTTCTGCTGGGGGCATTTGCCAACACTACAGGGTCACAAGGGCCAAAATGCAGTTCTTTTCCCTTAATTTGTTTTAACTTTCACGGTGGGATAAAGCCCCTTCTGAACACTGTTCTAAAAAGGATCTCTCAAGCAAACTGAAAAGAGGCCACTCACCTGCAACACCTTCATGCTATCTTGGCATAGTATTTATAGTCTGGTATTTGGAATAGAGGTGAAAGATCCTTGTAAAGGCTGAAAAAACAGATATCATTTATTTGAAAAAATGTCCAGCCCTTGCATTAGGCTTTAGCACCATTTTTAGGAAATCTCTGAATTTCTACATAAAATCCCCAATGTTTTAAATATTCAGTTCTTACAGACTTCCAACTCTTTAAGCCCCTGGTAGTTCAGAACCCATGTCTACATATGGGCAGGTGGGAGCTGTGTCTACCCACAGGAGCCACATCCTCCAGGACTGAGGTACCTCTGCCTCTCATAGGAAGGCTTCAGGACCCCAGGAAACACAGGCTGGGTCTCTCCCATTTTCCCTTCTGCAGAGATGCTGCTTTGCTCTCCCTTGATACCTACCAGAACTGGCTGCAGCAGAAAGAATGTGAATTTGATTACCAGGCATCACACAGGCCAAGAAACATGAATCAGCATCGTTCATCCCACTGCAGCACTCACCTCACAGTGAAAACTGCAAGAGGAATCTGAAAAGCAACAGCTTTGGCTCCAGGTTAAAAGAATTCCTGAAATTTCAAGGAAATTAAGCCTTAAATTTAGGTTTAATTGATCAGTGAGACAATTACTACATGCAAGTACTGTTTTCAACTCCAGATTTAAGAGTCTCCAAGTGTTATTTTGGTTAAGGTATATTTCTAATAATAACTTATATGTTTTAAATGTAAAGGACTACAAAATGATATGAAAAACAAGCACTGGTAAAATAGGGGTTTCTCAGTATTCCTCAAACTGTGATGAAGTACAATATTCTGATATCAAGGTCAGCTCTTTGATTCAGTGGTGTCAAGGGCCTTAGAAATGCTGCTAACTAGGCACATTTATCAATAAAAATCAGACATTTCTATCAAGCCCTTTTTACAGTACATAGCTCTGTCAGCATGCAAAGTGAGGTCAAAGTTAGCAGGGTGGCATGCCTGTCCTCCACTCATTTAAAAGATCACCACATTTCCGCTTTATCAGATTTAAAATACAAATGAATTTCACAAATCAGATCGAAATCCGCAAGCAATGATAAGAAATGTAAGTCAAACACAGTTATCACTGTATTAGAAAACTGGACTGGAGTAATATTGCTTTGGTAACATGGCAAACAATGGTCCCATATATGACAGAGGACAAAGAGCTGGAAAAGAAAATAATTAAGTAGCCCAGAGTGAATTTGAAGCAGTGAAGTCTTTTAACTAAGGACAAAATAATTGGAAAGTTTTACCTAAGAAATAATGGGAAAATGAACAGAAGACTACCACAGAAATTGGTTGTGTAGGCTTAGATGGAAAATAGAGCAATTGAGACTTGAAGACAGCCTTGGTAGTGATTAGAAAAGTGAAGACAGAAATTAGACTTTTAAGTCATCATTTTCTGTACAGCTGTTCAGAAAGTCAGGAACGAGTTGGGAAAGTAGAAGATGAAATGAGACTGTGCCACTGCAGAGGCAATCTTCCTTTAATGAAGAGCAAACGGTCTCTGGATTAATGGTTTCCTGTGGTGCTGGGGGGGGGCACAAAGTGTTATCTGCACTGTTCTGTTTCTTCGTCTGTCAGAACATGGACAGCAAAAGCACAGGCACAGCGGTGTGTGCCCGAGACCTGTGCCTGAACATCACCAATGCTTCATGCACCTCCAGGCACTGCACTCTGCACCAGTGCAGAGCAATTCCAGCTGCCAACAAACTGGCAAGTGAAGCACATGCAGATTTTGCTGCCAAAATCTGATGATTGCATAGGTGCAGCTCAGTGTAGCAGCTGACCTGGATACAGGCCATGGTATTTCTCTGCCATCCTCAGGTGAAACCATTGTGTCAAGTGAGTTACCCAACACTCAGAAGAAATGAGTCAATCACTGAATTCATCTTTTTCTTTCCTGGACAAGTTTGTGAGAAAGTAAGAGCCCACCTCTGGGACAAGACCTCTTAAGCTTGATGGTGGGATCTGTGGGTTTCATTTGCCACTTTAACATCACCACTACTTTCCTTATCACATCTCAATGTTTCAGCCAGCTAATACTTGAAAGAAGCTGGATAACAGAAACTGAATCCCCTCTGAAAATAAGCAGTCGAGAGTGAATGTGTGTGTTGCAGTGCCTCTTACTCCTTCCTCGTATTCCTGCACTCCAGGCCACTTCATTCCTTACTCAGGAATAAATCATCTTCTGCTGTGACAGAAAACGACTTCAGAGATTCCCTGTCCTTTGCATCCTAAGGTGCTGCTCAGCTTGGTGGGAGGATGCTCCAGGTGCCCCGGTTTGTAGGTAGACTTCACCAGTAAAATGAACTGGCCTGGAGCAGTAAGAATATGAGGAAGGAATGTGAAGCACTGACAAATATGTAGTCTTGACTGCTTATATTCAGGAAGGATTTAGTCCTCACCAAATCCTATGTAAATAGCCAGCATGCAGAAAGCTGACATCCCAATCTCTGCTCTTGGAAGTAACACGAGAAAACATGTGAATGGAATGAAAATGCAGAACCATAAAAACTACAATTTTTCTTTTAGAAAACACCAAATTTAGAAACATCCCTTCATAGGCGATATTTTACATACAACCAAACTGCATGTAAGCAATCTATGGGTTATTATAGGCTGTCACAGCAGAACCACTTCAACTCCATCCTGAGCACAAAAGCTCACTCAGTTCCCACCAAACACTACTGAGTGGCAATGATAGGACAAGGGGTAATGGAACACAAGAGGTTCCACTTAAACTTGAGAAGAAACTTCTTCTCAGTGAGGGTGACGGAACACTGGAACAGGCTGCCCAGGGAGGTTGTGGAGTCTCCTTCCCTGGAGACATTCAAAACTCGCCTGGACACATTCCTGTGTAACATTATCTAGGTGTTCCGGCTCCGGCAGGGGGATTGGACTAGATGATCTTTTGAGGTCCCTTCCAATCTCTAGCATACTGTGATACTGTGTGTGATACTATTCTCCAGCTGAATCAATGTTCTTCCTTCAAGCTGACTGACTCACAAGGCCTGCGGGTGGACATTCAAGTGTAGAAAAACCCAGCAAAGCACTGTGCTACAAATGGGGACTCACCTGCTCTGTGCAAGTAAGAAAAGGATCAGATTAGCTACAGAAAAAACCTGCAGTGTAATTTGCTGTTCTCCTGAGGGTCAAATGAATTCCTCTTCAAGTATTGCCAGTGCAGACGGTGCACACTCAGTCTGCAGTAAACCCACAGCACGGTGAGATTTCAGGGGCCTGTTGCAGATGAGCCAGCAGCACCCCAAGATTACACAGTAGTGTCTCAGAGGCCTTGGCGGAAAAACAGTCTTGAGGAATGCAGCAGAGGCTGAGACAGAATTCTACAGCAGGAGAAAGATCCTGTGCTCTGTAACAGCTCAGAGGCTGAGCAAGATAATCTAGGCAGGTAGAACTATTCCAGGTCTCCAATTCTACCTGCACTGCTTCCAGATAAAATAGATTTGTATCAAAGCTGGCACTTGTTTAGTCATTGTCCTGTTCGATAATACACAGCGTGCACTGAACTCTCGGTGCCAGGAAAGTCTCACATCTGCCTCCCCCAGACACCTCCTCCCCCCCCCCCCCCCAAAAAAAAAAAAAAAAATTGCTAAACCCACCTAATGTAGTGTAGCAGAGATGAATCGATGGGAGAATCTATGGAAACAAATACCCATGGCAGCTTCTGCTTTACTGTTAGTTTCATCTGAAACACTGCAGGCCAGATCTGATTCAAAGCCACCTGCTGACTTCAGTGGGCTCTGGATCAAGGTTTACCTGAGGAAGACTTTTCAGTTCTCTCCTTCACAAGGCACTCGGCTGATTAACAAGCCCTCCCACCTGCTACTCTAATGGGGATGCTCTTGTTTTCATGCTTGTCAGGACAGCAGATATGCTTTTACAATCATCAGCATGACAACTTTAAAGAAAACCCGTGTAACTGCAGCACCTGCCAGTGTATTTACACTGCTCAGGGGTCAGAGAAGATCCCAGGGACTTTACTGAGGGGAAATCCTCATTTCGGGATCCAGCTACCATTGTAGCAACTGAAATGCTGATGCCAACAGAGCAGCTGATGTTTTAGAGGGAGGATTTCCATGAGTATCAGAAAAATACTGATGTTTAAAAAAAAAAAAGACATTGGAGACAATAGTGTGACAAAGCAATAGCTCTGAAGCCTCCAAACTGAACAGAGGCGAGGGAATCTTAATAAAGAGATCAGAGGATTTCCACCAACTGCAAGGTACAAAATAAACTCACAGGTCAGAAGCTGATGGAAAAACACTGCGAAGGATATTGTAACGGGGCAATTGGTTAGGAAGAAGTAGAAAACTGTGGAAAGGACAAAGTCTAAATGCATCAGCACTGTAGTCCCACCAGGAAAACAGCTACTCGGTAAGGGGAATAGAATGGCCCGAGGCCATTAAGAGTAACAGCGTAGAAAGCGGCCCCAGTTGTTCACTCCAGGCTGGCCCTTATCTCATGCTGTGCTTCAAAGAAAACCCAAGTGCACAACATCCTCCTTTCCAACTGCAACAGGAAATGATGAAATGAAACTCGATACAAAGGCTGGACACATGCAGTGGGTCTTGCCTTCAGAGGACCAAGCTTCAATTCTGATGGCCATATTCACATCACTTTTCCAGCACCATTCAGCATCATTTATGTTGCTACGAAGCTAGAATGACTAAGCTTGAAAAATATCTCAAATTGCATCTGACCTCTGCAATTCTGCCCTGGGCTGCTGTGGCTTAGCCAGTTCCTAATAACATTGATGCATAAACTGAGAAGAACATTGAAAATCTATGATCATAAGATGCTCAAACTACTAAAGACAATGTACGCATGAAAAGCTTGGGAATCTTTTTCTGTTCAATAGCATGGAAAGCTATAACTGTCTCTTTAGATTTAATCCAAGTTTCGTTTTACTTGCATCGTAAAGAATCAATGAAAAGAGCCAACAATCCAAAACCTGAATTGTAGGTTAGGCTTCAGGGCCAGCATCAGCACATGTGGGAAACAGACTTTTAAATTACAATTTTAACCTGATCCTTCTTTTTTATGCTCCCATCCAACTCTGTGATTTCCGATTCTCTTTTTCTTTAACACAGAACACTGAAATACACTTATTTCATTAAGACTGTGGTAGTACAAACTAATTTATATCTAACGTTCAACAATAGTCAGAATTGGTGAGGCAGATCCTGTTTCGCAAATTTTAAACATACTCAGTTTAAAATCTAGCATCACCTCCTGTGGAATTGAGCATTCAATTCAGAAATCTACCATAAAAGTATCTGCTCATGCTTTCATTATGCAATGAGACACTGCATGGCATTTGTCAGGGCATCACTGACGAGAACTGAATGGGAAGAGATTTGCCAAATGTGCACAGCAAAGAGGTAATGGTGGTGATTTATCAGCTCATAGCCAAGACTAAGCATGTTGTCTGGGAGACCACAGAGTAACACCAGACACTGACGGAACATTTCTGAGGACCAGAAGAGAGGGCAGAAGGAAAAGCTTGGCCTTCAGAACCAGAATTCAGTGTAAACAAATACACTTGCTGTCAAAGATTACGGCACACAGAGAAATGACTCTTTTACACTAACTGCAGCCAACAATGGCTTCTCACTGCTACTAAGGGCTACTGTCTTCAAGTCTAGGTCAAACAGATCCTTTTAGGGTCACTTACCTCAATCAGTCCTCAACGTTCCTCCATTTATTCTGTTCTGATTGAGCCTAGTCTCTCATTTTGTGTTCTCTTCCATTACTTTGTACCCTTTTTTGCTGTTGACATCTTTCTCCTCCCAGCCTTTCTTCCCCAATCCTTGAGTCTTACTATCTTGCATTCTCAATTCATATCAAACTTTGTTCTCAGTCAGTCCTCATTTCCCCCCATTTATTCTGTCCCAGTCCAGCCTAGTCTCTCATTCTGTGTTTTCTGCCATTACCTTTTCCCCTGACGTTCATCTTACCAAGTTCTGGCATAAATTCTTTCTGCTCCAACATCTGCTTTAGCTTCTCAGTGCTAAACAATCTGCAAAGCTCAGAGCTCTCCCACAGGGCTGCATCAGGCTGCTTGTGCTTCTGATTAAAAAAAGGTGGTTCAGACATCATTTGGCACTTGGAGAGAAGAGAGCTTGAAAAGGATTGGACAGGATATACAGTTTTCGTATGCAAATGACTATACCTTTTTCTGCTAGTCATGGTACTATCTGGAGAGTAAAGAGAAGTAAAGACAAGAGTAAAAATAATTAATACGCATCCTACTTGGTGGCATAAATAATTGATTCCACACAAACACACCATCTTTCTTCTACTTCTTTTATATATTTCCCATTATTTTCTGACCCTTTGCACTACTAGAAAAAAATAAAAATCAGTGCTAAGACCCAAGCCCACACCGAACACAAACTGTTACATACAAGTCTGACCTAACTCCAGAATACCCACCCTGATCCAAGCACAGTACACAGTGACCATATTTCACTTCACAAAATTCACTTCCCCCTCCTTCAGCAAAGAGCCACCAAGAGAACAGGACACTCTACAGAGTACAAGTCACCTCATGGGAACAAGCACAGAACAAAGCAGATGCTCCTGTGTACTTCACTGCATTACACCACTCCAAATAGATTGTGGCTACTATAAGAGAAAGCTCTCATATTCAGAAACATCTGATAAATGCACAAAACATGACTGTATGAGAAGATTTTCTCCTGAGACACAAAACTGGTTCCACTGCATGTCCCTCATTTCAGAAGCCACCAGTCTGAGACAGCATGAGCCTGCACACGAGGGTCTTTCAAGCCTCTCTACATTTTGAGAAGATTCAGATTAAATCCACATTAAAAACGTCTCTCCAGTCAGATCGATACTAACAATATTGCAACAATTCCAGCAGAGAATCACCAAGAAACCCTGAAATAGGAGCAAAACTAAACAGCCCTTTGAAGGAGAAATTTCCTCAGCTGAACTACGTCACGCGTAACCCATTTCCTGACCCATTTTCTGGAGAGGTTCTTGATAGCCATTTGCTTGCAACAACAGAAGAACAACCAACCTCTTGAGTTTGCTCTTGTTTATATACGCAGCAATCCACATGCAGAAGTTGTAGCACATCAAGGTAGCTCCTGGCTGTCAAAATTCAAACTGCACTTGCACGTGTGACGTAACATTTTCAATAGGACACTCCTAGGAAAAGCTAAGAGCTTTTGATTGAAGGACTCTTCCAAGGACTTCCTAATATTTCAAAATCCACAGAAACCATTAGAAAGCAAACAAGTGCATGTTTAGCATTTGGAGCAAGAGCCACAGGGCACTGGGATGAGGTGCCTGACCAAGCCATTTGACCACACTGTACAAGAGAAGGTGTTCGGACATAGAAAAAAACCTCACTGGTAAGCCTGCATGAGGGGCTTAAAGCTGACTCCAGCTAATCCCAGCAATCAGGGTTTAGATACACACACATATAGCCTTCCCTCAGCACTCTGTGGGCACCTCTTGATTCACTTTGAGTCCCTCAAGTCCAGGGCATTCCTCTTCCCCCTGCTACAATGTCGGAATGGCACTGACATGAAGCAACTTCTTCTAGGTTGCCCTTAGGATTAGTTACACCTTTTCAGTTTGGTAATAGTTTTCTTTTGCCAAGACAGCTGCTGGTATTAACTCATATTCATTACCGCAGGAAGCTGAGGTGTCCTCTTTTAAGTATATTATTTGAATTCAGTAAAAGCTATCAAACAAAATTGTTGCTGTAACTTAGAAACTACTGTGCTACACTCTTGATGGACTGTAGATCGACTGACTCATAAATTGCTTTGGTCCAGCAAATAAGTAATAGCATTGGTTTGGCTTTGAGACTTGAAAGTACATCAACAGTGTCTTTGCTTGAACACGTTTGAATGTGGTTTCTTGAGGGGGGGATGGAGACCTCATAGCAGCCTTCCAGGGTCTGAAAGGGGACTGTAAGGATGCTGGGGAAGGACTCTT
>NW_026642150.1:0-863 GCF_028554395.1 Pezoporus wallicus
CCCATCCCTGCTGGTGGGGGAGCTCCCATAGGGGCAGGGGGCACCCCATGCACCCATCCCTGCTGGTGGGGGCTCCATAGGGGCAGGGGGCACCCTGCGCGCCCATCCTTGCTCGGGGGGGGGGGTCCCATAGGAGCTGGGAACACCCCGCACACCATTGCTGGGTGGGTGGGGGGTCCCATAGGGGCTGGGGGCACCCTGCGCACCCATCCTTGCTCGGGGGGGCTCCCATAGGAGGTGGTGGCACCCCATGCACCCATCCCTGCTGGTGGGGGGGGAGCTCCATAGGGGCAGGGGGCACCCTGCGCACCCATCCTTGCTCGGGCGGGGGGGTCCCATAGGAGGTGGGGGCACCCTGCGCACCCATCCTTGCTCAGGGGGGGCTCCCATAGGGGCAGGGGGCACCCTGCACACCCATCCCTGCTGGTGGGGTGGGGGGGCTCCATAGGGGCAGGGGTCACCCCATGCACCCATCCGTGCTGGTGTGGGGTGTGTGTGGGGTGTGTGGGGCTCCCATAGAGCTCCGGGGTGGGGTGCGGGTCCTGACCCACCGCCAGCCCCCCCCCGGGGGCAGCGGGGCGCAGCTGCGCTGGTGCCAGGCGGCCACGGCCGGGTACCGGGGTCCGCGTCACCAACTTCAGCATCCTCCCGCGCAGCGGCCTCGCCTTCTGCGCGCTCCTGCACCGGCACCGGCCCGAGCTGCTGTGAGCCGCCGGGCCACCGGAGAGGGGGGAGATGGAGGGGACGGGGGACGGCGGGGGGGATATGGGGATGGGGACATGGGGGATATGGGGGGGATGGTGGGGGGATGGATGGGGGGATGGGGACATGGGGATGGGGACATCGGGGGGACATGGGGGGGA
>NW_026642151.1:0-8848 GCF_028554395.1 Pezoporus wallicus
GCCTGGCTATAGGGGCTCCAAAGACAGAGCCTGTCTATAGGGGCTCCAGAGACAGAGCCTGGCTATAGGGGCTGCAGAGACAGAGCCTGGCTATAGGGGCTCCAGAGACAGAGCCTGGCTATAGGGCTCCAGAGACAGAGCCTGTCTATAGGGGCTGCAGAGACAGAGCCTGCCTATAGGGGCTCCAGAGACAGAGCCTGGCTATAGGGGCTGCAGAGACAGAGCCTGGCTATAGGGGCTCCAAAGACAGAGCCTGTCTATAGGGGCTCCAGAGACAGAGCCTGGCTATAGGGGCTCCAGAGACAGAGCCTGGCTATAGGGGCTCCAGAGACAGAGCCTGTCTATAGGGGCTCCAAAGACAGAGCCTGTCTATAGGGGCTGCAGAGACAGAGCCTGTCTATAGGGGCTCCAGAGACAGAGCCTGGCTATAGGGGCTCCAGAGACAGAGCCTGTCTATAGGGGCTGCAGAGACAGAGCCTGTCTATAGGGGCTCCAGAGACAGAGCCTGTCTATAGGGGCTCCAGAGACAGAGCCTGTCTATAGGGGCTGCAGAGACAGAGCCTGTCTATAGGGGCTCCAGAGACAGAGCCTGGCTATAGGGGCTGCAGAGACAGAGCCTGTCTATAGGGGCTGGAGAGACAGAGCCTGGCTATAGGGGCTCCAGAGACAGAGCCTGGCTATAGGGGCTGCAGAGACAGAGCCTGGCTATAGGGGCTCCAGAGACAGAGCCTGGCTATAGGGGCTGCAGAGACAGAGCCTGTCTATAGGGCTCCAGAGACAGAGCCTGGCTATAGGGGCTGCAGAGACAGAGCCTGGCTATAGGGGCTCCAGAGACAGAGCCTGGCTATAGGGGCTCCAGAGACAGAGCCTGTCTATAGGGCTCCAGAGACAGAGCCTGTCTATAGGGGCTGCAGAGACAGAGCCCGTCTATAGGGGCTGGAGAGACAGAGCCTGGCTATAGGGGCTCCAGAGACAGAGCCTGTCTATAGGGGCTGCAGAGACAGAGCCCGTCTATAGGGGCTGCAGAGACAGAGCCTGTCTATAGGGGCTCCAGAGACAGAGCCCGTCTATAGGGGCTGCAGAGACAGAGCCTGTCTATAGGGGCTGCAGAGACAGAGCCTGTCTATAGGGGCTGCAGAGACAGAGCCTGCCTATAGGGGCTCCAGAGACAGAGCCTGGCTATAGGGGCTCCAGAGACAGAGCCTGGCTATAGGGGCTCCAGAGACAGAGCCTGGCTATAGGGGCTCCAGAGACAGAGCCTGTCTATAGGGGCTCCAGAGACAGAGCCTGGCTATAGGGGCTCCAGAGACAGAGCCTGGCTATAGGGGCTGCAGAGACAGAGCCTGGCTATAGGGGCTCCAGAGACAGAGCCTGGCTATAGGGGCTCCAGAGACAGAGCCTGTCTATAGGGCTCCAGAGACAGAGCCTGGCTATAGGGGCTGCAGAGACAGAGCCTGGCTATAGGGGCTCCAGAGACAGAGCCTGGCTATAGGGGCTGCAGAGACAGAGCCTGGCTATAGGGGCTCCAGAGACAGAGCCTGGCTATAGGGGCTGCAGAGACAGAGCCTGTCTATAGGGCTCCAGAGACAGAGCCTGGCTATAGGGGCTGCAGAGACAGAGCCTGTCTATAGGGCTCCAGAGACAGAGCCTGGCTATAGGGGCTGCAGAGACAGAGCCTGGCTATAGGGGCTCCAGAGACAGAGCCTGTCTATAGGGCTCCAGAGACAGAGCCTGTCTATAGGGGCTGCAGAGACAGAGCCTGGCTATAGGGGCTCCAGAGACAGAGCCTGTCTATAGGGGCTGCAGAGACAGAGCCTGGCTATAGGGGCTGCAGAGACAGAGCCTGGCTATAGGGGCTGCAGAGACAGAGCCTGGCTATAGGGGCTGCAGAGACAGAGCCTGTCTATAGGGCTCCAGAGACAGAGCCTGTCTATAGGGGCTCCAGAGACAGAGCCTGTCTATAGGGGCTCTATAGGGACAAGGACCTACACCACGGCCTCCAGATTCTCCTCTCAGGCCATGGAGGCTCCTCCCGGTGCTAAAGGTGAGGAGCAGGGAATGGGGTGAAGGGAACGGTGGGAGCAGCCTCTGGGCTCACAACTGGGACCGGCCAGGAACCGGGAGCACCCAGCACATCCCCGTGTCCATAACACCCAGCATCCATTGGGAGCACCCAATGCACCCCCATGTCCATAACACACAGCATCCATTGGGAGCACCCAATGCACCCCCATGTCCATAACACCCAGCATCCATTGGGATCACCCAACACATCCCCATGTCCATAACACACAGCATCCATTGGGAGCACCCAACACATCCCCATGTCCATAACACCCAACATCCATTGGGAGCACCCAACACATCCCCATGTCCATAACACACAGCATCCATTGGGAGCACCCAATGCACCCCCATGTCCATAACACCCAGCATCCATTGGGAGCACCCAACACATCCCCATGTCCATAACACACAGCATCCATTGGGAGCACCCAATGCACCCCCATGTCCATAACACCCAGCATCCATTGGGAGCACCCAACACATCCCCATGTCCATAACACACAGCATCCATTGGGAGCACCCAATGCACCCCCATGTCCATAACACCCAGCATCCATTGGGAGCACCCAATGCACCCCCATGTCCATAACACACAGCATCCATTGGGAGCACCCAATGCACCCCCATGTCCATAACACACAGCATCCATTGGGAGCACCCAATGCACCCCCATGTCCATAACACCCAACATCCATTGGGAGCACCCAACACATCCCCATGTCCATAACACACAGCATCCATTGGGAGCACCCAATGCACCCCCATGTCCATAACACCCAGCATCCATTGGGAGCACCCAATGCACCCCCATGTCCATAACACACAGCATCCATTGGGAGCACCCAATGCACCCCCATGTCCATAACACCCAACATCCATTGGGAGCACCCAATGCACCCCCATGTCCATAACACACAGCATCCATTGGGAGCACCCAATGCACCCCCATGTCCATAACACCCAGCATCCATTGGGAGCACCCAATGCACCCCCATGTCCATAACACCCAGCATGCATTGGGAGCACCCAACACATCCCCATGTCCATAACACACAGCATCCATTGGGAGCACCCAATGCACCCCCATGTCCATAACACACAGCATCCATTGGGAGCACCCAATGCACCCCCATGTCCATAACACCCAACATCCATTGGGAGCACCCAACACATCCCCATGTCCATAACACACAACATCCATTGGGAGCACCCAATGCACCCCCATGTCCATAACACACAGCATCCATTGGGAGCACCCAACACATCCCCATGTCCATAACACACAGCATCCATTGGGAGCACCCAATGCACCCCCATGTCCATAACACCCAACATCCATTGGGAGCACCCAACACATCCCCATGTCCATAACACACAGCATCCATTGGGAGCACCCAATGCACCCCCATGTCCATAACACACAGCATCCATTGGGAGCACCCAATGCACCCCCATGTCCATAACACACAGCATCCATTGGGAGCACCCAATGCACCCCCATGTCCATAACACCCAGCATCCATTGGGAGCACCCAATGCACCCCCATGTCCATAACACCCAGCATCCATTGGGAGCACCCAACACATCCCCATGTCCATAACACACAGCATCCATTGGGAGCACCCAATGCACCCCCATGTCCATAACACCCAGCATCCATTGGGAGCACCCAATGCACCCCCATGTCCATAACACACAGCATCCATTGGGAGCACCCAATGCACCCCCATGTCCATAACACCCAACATCCATTGGGAGCACCCAATGCACCCCCATGTCCATAACACCCAGCATCCATTGGGAGCACCCAATGCACCCCCATGTCCATAACACCCAGCATCCATTGGGAGCACCCAATGCACCCCCATGTCCATAACACCCAACATCCATTGGGAGCACCCAATGCACCCCCATGTCCATAACACCCAGCATCCATTGGGAGCACCCAATGCACCAAGCTCTGGTGGTTTTAACCCATCCCCAACCCTGTCACATGAAACAGCTCCGCTCCCAGCCCTGGCTTTATTGTATCGTGATAGAGCCACCACAATAGAGCCACCGCGATAGAGCCGCCGCAATAGAGCCGCCGCGATGCAGGGAGGCACCACGACAGTGACCCCCCCGTACAGAGACCAGCACAGGCACCCCGGGACAGAGACCCCCCGGGACAGACCAGACCCTGGGACAGAGACCCTCAGGACAGAGACCCCCCGGGACAGACCAGACCCTGGGACAGAGACCCTCAGGACAGAGACCCCCCGGGACAGACCAGACCCCAGTACAGAGACCCCCCCGGGACAGACCAGACCAGACCCCAGTACAGAGACCCCCGGGACAGACCAGACCCCGGTACAGAGACCCCCGGGACAGAGACCCCCAGGACAGAGACCCCCGGGACAGAGACCCCCGGGACAGACCAGACCAGACCCCGGGACAGAGACCCCCGGGACAGACCAGACCAGACCCCAGTACAGAGACCCCCGGGACAGAGACCCCCGGGACAGACCAGACCAGACCCCAGTACAGAGACCCCCGGGACAGAGACCCCCAGGACAGAGACCCCCGGGACAGAGACCCCCGGGACAGACCAGACCAGACCCCGGTACAGAGACCCCCGGGACAGACCAGACCCCGGTACAGAGACCCCCGGGACAGAGACCCCCAGTACAGAGACCCCCCAGGACAGACCAGACCCCAGGACAGAGACCCCCGGGACAGAGACCCCCAGTACAGAGACCCCCGGGACAGACCAGACCAGACCCCGGTACAGAGACCCCCAGGACAGAGACCCCCGGGACAGACCAGACCAGACCCCAGTACAGAGACCCCTCGGGACAGACCAGACCAGACCCCAGTACAGAGACCCCCGGGACAGACCAGACCCCGGTACAGAGACCCCCGGGACAGACCAGACCCCCAGGACAGAGACCCCCCGGGACAGACCAGACCCCGGTACAGAGACCCCCGGGACAGACCAGACCCCGGTACAGAGACCCCCGGGACAGACCAGACCCCGGTACAGAGACCCCCAGGACAGGGCCCCCCCCTTTGGGGCCACCAGGACCCACCCCCAATAGAGACCAGGCTCCCCCAGCACACAGAACCCCCCCCATGCACCCTGGGGGCTGCAGCCTCATGGGAATGGGGCCCATTGGCACCGCCCCCATTGCTGCCACCCCAGGGCTCGGCTGGGGCTGGTGTCCCTGTCCCTGCCCCACGGCCACAGTGTCCGGCTGTGGGGCTGGCTCTGGCCCCATCCATGGCTCTGGATGTAGGTTCACCTGTGGGTGCATCCATGGGTCCTTCCGTGGGTCTGTCCATGGGGCTCTCTGCAGGTCCAGCGGCATCGCTTCAAGAAGTGCACGTTCCTGAGCCATGGGTCCCTGTGTGGGTCCATCCGTGGGTCCCTTCCCTCTGTGGGTCCCACCATGGGTCTCTCTGTGGGTCCCACCGTGGGGTGCTGTGGGTCAGTCCCAGAAGAGCACGTTCCAGAGCAGCAGGGGCAGGTGCTGGGGGGCAGAGGGGGCCCTGGGCCGGGCTCAGGGTCCACGTGTGGGGCGCTGTGGGTCAGTCCCAGAAGAGCACGTTCCAGAGCAGCAGGGGCAGGTGCTGGGGGGCAGAGGGGGCCCTGGGCCGGGCTCAGGGTCCACTTGTGGGTCAGTCCCAGAAGAGCACGTTCCAGAGCAGCAGGGGCAGGTGCGGGGGGGCAGAGGGGGCCCTGGGCCGGGCTCAGGGTCCACTTGTGGGTCAGTCCCAGAAGAGCACGTTCCAGAGCAGCAGGGGCAGGTGCTGGGGGGCAGAGGGGGCCCTGGGCCGGGCTCAGGGTCCACGTGTGGGGCGCTGTGGGTCAGTCCCAGAAGAGCACGTTCCAGAGCAGCAGCCAGCAGGGGTAGGTGCTGGGGGGCAGAGGGGGGCTCTGGGCCGGGCTCAGGGTCCACGTGTGGGGCGCTGTGGGTCAGTCCCAGAAGAGCACGTTCCAGAGCAGCAGCCAGCAGGGGTAGGTGCCGAGGGCGAGCAGGGGGCAGAGGAAGGCCCCGTGCAGGTGGTGCAGGAGCAGCCCCTGCCCCAGCGCGCCCAGGAAGCGCTGCCAGGCCTCGCCCGGCGCCGCCGGCGCCTCCACCAGCTCCCGCTCCAGGAAGATGCCCAAGAGCAGCGACACGGCCGGGGTGGCCAAAACCAGCACCAGCGCCAGCAGCGCCCTGCGGGGAACGGGGACAGTGAGCACGAGGACACCGGGGACACCCAGCACCCTATGGGGAACGGGGACAGTGAGCACGAGGACACCGGGGGCACCCAGTGCCAGCAGCACCCTGCGGGGAACGGGGACAGTGAGCACGAGGACACCGGGGGCACCCAGCGCCAGCAGCACCCTGCGGGGAACGGGGACAGTGAGCACGAGGACACCGGGGGCACCCAGTGCCAGCAGCACCCTGCGGGGAACGGGGACAGTGAGCACGAGGACACCGGGGGCACCCAGCACCCTATGGGGAACGGGGACAGTGAGCACGAGGACACCAGTGCCACCCAGTGCCAGCAGCACCCTATGGGGAGCAGGAACACAGGGAGCCCCCTATAGCACCCAGTGCCACCAGCACCAGCGGCACCCTGCAGGGACCCAGCACCCCAATGGCACCCAGTGACCCCCGGTGTCACCCTGCAGGGACCCAGCACCCAGTGACCCCAATGACCCCCGGTGTCACCCTGCAGGGACCCAGCACCCAGTGACCCCCCTGACCCCCGGTGTCGCCCTGCAGGGACCCAGCACCCAGTGACCCCAATGACCCCCCTGACCCCCGGTGTCGCCCTGCAGGGACCCAGCACCCAGTGACCCCAATGACCCCCCTGACCCCCGGTGTCACCCTGCAGGGACCCAGCACCCAGTGACCCCAATGGCACCCAGTGACCCATGGTATCACCCTGCAGGGACCCAGAACCCAGTGCCCCTGCAGCCCCTTGCCCCCCGGCGCGGTGCTGACCGGGGCCCAGTGGGGGCCGTGGCCGCGGCCGCCGGCACCATGGTCACTGCCAGGAGGAAGCCGAGGGAGAAGTTGAGCAGCGCCAGCGCCGTGAGCTGAGCCGCCAGGTAGAGCAGTGCCAGGAGCTTCAGCAGCATCCAGCCCCGCGCCGCCGCCGCCGAGCCGGGGGCACCCAGCACCCTGCGGGGAACGGCGGTCAATGGGGGCACCCAGCACCCTGCGGGGAACGGGGGTCAATGGGGGCACCCAGCACCCTGCGGGGGAATGGGAGTCAATGGGGGCACCCAGCACCCTGCGGGGAACGGGGGTCAATGGGGGCACCCAGCACCCTGCCAGGGGCTCACCTGTGGGTGCTGTGTGGCAGGGCAGGGGCTCACCTGTGGGTGCTGTGGGGCAGGGCAGGGCCGAGGCTCACCTGTGGGTGCTGTGGGTGCTGTGGGGCAGGGCTGGGGGCTCACCTGTGGGTGCTGTGGGGCAGGGCCGGGGCTCACCTGTGGGTGCTGTGGGGCAGGGTCCGGAGCTCACCTGTGGGTGCTGTGGGGCAGGGCTCGGGGCTCACCTGTGGGTGCTGTGGGGCAGGGCAGGCCCGGAGCTCACCTGTGGGTGCTGTGGGTGCTGTGGGTGCTGTGGGGCAGGGCCGGGGCTCACCTGTGGGTGCTGTGGGTGCTGTGGGTGCAGTGGGGCAGGGCAGGCCCGGGGCTCACCTGTGGGTGCTGTGGGGCAGGGCAGGGCCGGGGCTCACCTGTGGGTGCTGTGGGTGCTGTGGGTGCTGTGGGGCAGGGCAGGGCCGGGGCTCACCTGTGGGTGCTGTGGGTGCTGTGGGGCAGGGTCCGGAGCTCACCTGTGGGTGCTGTGGGGCAGGGCAGGGCCGGAGCTCACCTGTGGGTGCTGTGGGTGCTGTGGGGCAGGGTCCGGAGCTCACCTGTGGGTGCTGTGGGGCAGGGCAGGCCCGGAGCTCACCTGTGGGTGCTGTGGGTGCTGTGGGTGCTGTGGGGCAGGGCCGGGGCTCACCTGTGGGTGCTGTGGGGCAGGGCCATGCCCGCCACGTAGATGGCGATGAGGGTGAGCACCACGGCCTCGGCCTCGGACACCGGGAAGTGCTGCGTGGCCACGCTCTGGCCCAGCACGGGCAGGGAGTAGAGCGCCAGCCCCGCCGCGTGGCACACGAGCACCGGCGGCACCAGCGCCAGCAGCCGCGGCGCCTGCGGGCACAGCGTCAGAGGGGCCGGGTGCGGGGCGCGGCCGGGGGGCGCGGGGGGGCCTCACCCACCTCCGGGGCGCTGTCGCTGCGCTGCTCCGCGCCGCCCGGCTCCGCCCGGCTCAGCTTCATCCAGAGGTCCAGGGCGTGCGGGGCCGTGAGGGAAAACAGCGCGGAAATGGGGGCAGGGAGGGCAGCGGTGGGGAGGGGATGGGGGGGAGGGGATGGGCATGGGGTGGGGGGGTGGGGATGGGGTGGGGATGGGGTGGGGATGGGGTGGGGATGGGGTGGGGTGGGGATGGGGTGGGGATGGGGTGGGGATGGGGTGGGGATGGGGTGGGGAGGGGGTGGGGAGGGGATGGGGTGGGGTGGGAAGGGATGGGGTGGGGAGGGGGATGGAGTCGGAGGGTGGGGATGGGGGGGGAAGGAAGGGGAAGGGGGGTGGAGGGGTGGGAGGGGAGGAGTGGGGATGGGGGTGGGGTGGGGATGGGGTGGGGAGAGGGTGGGGAGGGGATGGGGTGGGGTGGGAAGGGATGGGATGAGATGGGGCGGGATGGGCATGGGAGGGCTTGGGGATGGGATGAGATGGAAAAGGATGGGATGGGA
>NW_026642152.1:0-861 GCF_028554395.1 Pezoporus wallicus
GGGATGAGGGTGTTCCAGGGGATGGGATCAGGGTGACCCAGGGGAGGGTGTTCCAGGGGATGGGATGTGTTCCAGGGGATGGGTGTTCCAGGGGATGGGATGAGGGTGACCCAGGGGATGGGATGAGGGTGACCCAGGGGATGGGATGAGGGTGACCCAGGGGATGGGATGAGGGTGTTCCAGGGGATGGGATGAGGGTGTTCCAGGGGATGGGATGATGAGGGATGGGTTCCAGGGGACGGGATGAGGGTGTTCCAGGGGATGGGATGAGGGTGTTCCAGGGGATGGGATGAGGGTGTTCCAGGGGATGGGATCAGGGTGACCCAGGGGACGGGATGAGGGTTTTCCAGGGGATGGGATGAGGGTGTTCCAGGGGATGGGATGAGGGTGTTCCAGGGGATGGGATCAGGGTATCCCAGCAGATGGGATGAGGGTGTCCCAGGGGATGGGATGAGGGTGTTCCAGGGGATGGGGTTAGGGTGTCCCAAGGGATGGGATGAGGGTTTTCCAGGGGATGGGATGAGGGTGTTCCAGGGGATGGGATCAGGGTATCCCAGCGGATGGGATGAGGGTGTCCCAGCAAATGGGATGAAGGTGTCTCAGGGGATGGGATGAGGGTGACCCAGGGGATGGGATCAGGGTGACCCAGGGGACGGGATGAGGGTGTTCCAGGGGATGGGATGAGGGTGTTCCAGGGGATGGGATGAGGGTGTTCCAGGGGATGGGATCAGGGTGACCAGCAGATGGGATCAGGGTGTCCCAAGGGGAGGGTGTTCCAGGGGATGGGGTTAGGGTGTCCCAAGGGATGGGATGAGGGTTTTCCAGGGGATGGGATGAGGGTGTTCCAGGGGATGGGATCAG
>NW_026642153.1:0-870 GCF_028554395.1 Pezoporus wallicus
AGACACAGTTAAATTAGGCTACGCTAATCTAACCCAAAATAGACTAAACCAGACTAGGCTAGGCTAACCCTAAAATTAATCTAACCCAGGTTAGTCTAGGCTACTGTAATCTAACCTAGCAGAGCAAGGCTATGGTAGTCTAACCCAGGCTATGATAATCTAACCCAGGCTACACTAATCAGGCTAGGCTAAACTATTCTAATCTAACCCAGACACAGCTAGGCTAATTTAACTCAAGGTAGTCTAGGTTAGCTTAATCAAGACTAATCCAGGCACAGTTAGGGTAGGCTAGGCTAATCTAATGCAGACTAGGCTGAACCAGGCTAAATTTATTCTTGAGCCTAACCCTTAACCACTAATGTCTGCAATCTAACCAAAACCCCTAACACTAAACAAGGTCCTTAACACTATGACCCTAAAGCTAAGGGTAACCTATCTTAACCCTAATGGATCCTAAACCTAACTGTTACCCAAAATATAACCCTAACTCATAACATTAATCCTTATTCTAACTCATAACCACAAATCCTAACCCAAATAGCTGACACCTGAACATTAAACCCTGACCCTAACACAAGCCATAACCCATTCTTACCATACCCCTAACCCTAACCTCTAATACTTACCATAACACCTGACCCTAAACCTAAGCCTAACACATCCTAACCCTTACCATAACACTAATGCTTAACCGTAACCCTAAACCCCCAGCTATAACCCTTAACCGTAATTATAACACCTAACCGTAACCCTAATCCTAAACCCTAACCCTGACACGCTAACTCTAACCGCTAAACCTAAACTCAAACGCTACCCTGTAACCCTAAACCTTACCCTAAACTTAATGCACCCTAACAAGTAACCTAAATC
>NW_026642154.1:0-8897 GCF_028554395.1 Pezoporus wallicus
AGCCCATAGTGCCCCATAGACACCCCATAGCGCCCCATAGACACCCCATAGCGCCCCATAGACCCCCCATAGACCCCCCCATAGACCCCCCATAGACACCCCATAGACACCCCATAGACACCCCATAGCACCCCACTGACCTGCCCTTGGTGCTGGTGCAGGTGCTGCTTGAGGCAGGGCCGGGGCACGGCCACGTTGTCGCCCACGGCCACCGTCCAATCAGGAGCCGCGTTGTAGACGGTGACGGCGGCCACGCCCCCTGCTCCGTCAGCCAATCCCAGCGTGCTATTGGGGGGGGGGGGGGGGGGGGGGGGGTGTGACGTCAGCGCCTCCTTCACCCCCACCCCTTATGGGGGGGGGGGAATGGGTCACGTGAGGGGGGGTAAAAGGGGGCGGGGCTTACTATGGGACCCGCCCCTCCGGGGCGCAGGTGAAGAGGACGCGGCCAATCAGAGCGCGGCGGGGGTTGGGCCCGGGGCGGAGCTCGCTCAAGGGGGCGGGGCTTAGGGAAGGGGGCAGCGGGGGGAAGGGGGGAAGGGGGCGGGGCTTGGGGGGGGGTCCGGGCGGCTCCGGCGCCGCTTCCCACGGGAAGGGGGCTGGGAATTGGGGGGGGGGGGAGAGAGACCCATTGAGACCCATAGAACCCCATTGAGCCCCATAGAACCCCATTGAGACCCATAGAACCTCATTGAGACCCATAGAACCCCATAGAGACCCATAGAACCCCATTGAGACCCATAGAACCCCATAGAGACCCATAGAACCCCACTGAGCCCCATAGAACCCCATTGAGACCCATAGAACCCCATAGAGACCCATAGAACCCCATAGAGACCCATAGAACCCCACTGAGCCCCATAGAACCCCATTGAGACCCATAGAACCCCATAGAGACCCATAGAACCCCATTGAGACCCATAGAACCCCATTGAGCCCCATAGAACCCCATTGAGCCCCATAGAACCCCATAGAGACCCATAGAACCCCATAGAGACCCATAGAACCCCACTGAGCCCCATAGAACCCCATTGAGACCCATAGAATCCATTGAGTCCCATTGAGCCCCATAGAACCCCATTGAGACCCATAGAATCCATTGAGCCCCATAGAGCCCCATGGAACCCCATTGAACCCATTGAGTCCCATTGAGCCCCATAGAACCCCACTGAGCCCCACTGAATCCACTGAGTTCCATTGAGCCCCACAGAATCCATTGAGCCCCACTGAGCCCCATAGAATCCATTGACTCCCATTGACCCCCATTGAGCCCCATTGCATCCAATGAGCCCCATTGAGCCCCATAGAGCTCCATAGAATCCATTGAGCCCCATAGAATCCACTGAGCCCCATAGAGCCCCACTGAATCCCATTGAACCCATTGAGCCCCATAGAACCCATTGAGCCCCATAGAATCCATTGAGTCCCATTGACCCCCATTGAGCCCCATAGAACCCATTGAGCCCCACTGAGTCCCACTGAGCCCCACAGAACCCCATTGAGCCCCACTGATGCCCATTGAATCCATTGAGCCCCATAGAGCCCCACTGAACCCATTGAGCCCCAATGAGCCCCATTGAGCCCCATAGAATCCCTTCAGCCCATAGAGCCCCATCGAACCCATTGACCCCCATAGAGCCCCATAGAATCCATTGAGTCCCATTGACCCCTATTGAGCCCCATAGAATCCATTGAGTCCCACTGACCCCCATTGAGCCCCATAGAATCCATTGAGTCCCATTGACCCCCACTGGGCCCCATAGAGCTCCATAGAATCCACTGAGCCCCCTAGAATCCATTGAGCCCCATAGAGCCCCACTGAACCCATTGAGTCCCATTGAGCCCCATAGAATCCATTGAGCCCCATAGAGCCCCACTGAACCCCATTGAACCCATTGAGTCCCATTGAGCCCCACAGAATCCATTGAGCCCCATAGAATCCATTTAGTCCCACTGACCCCCATTGAGCCCCATAGAACCCATTGAGCCCCACTGAGCCCCATAGAACCCCATTGAGCCCCACTGATGCCCACTGAATCCATTGAGCCCCAGAGAACCCCACTGAACACATTGAGCCCCAATGAGCCCCATTGAGCCCCATAGAGCCCCATAGAATCCCTTCAGCCCATAGAGCCCCATCGAACCCATTGACCCCCATTGAGCCCCATAGAATCCATTTAGTCCCACTGACCCCCATTGAGCCCCATAGAACCCATTGAGCCCCACTGAGCCCCATAGAACCCCATTGAGCCCCACTGATGCCCATTGAATCCATTGAGCCCCATAGAGCCCCACTGAACCCATTGAGCCCCAATGAGCCCCATAGAATCCCTTCAGCCCATAGAGCCCCATCGAACCCATTGACCCCCATTGAGCCCCATAGAATCCATTGAGCCCCATAGAGCCCCACTGAACCCCATTGAACCCATTGAGTCCCATTGAGCCCCATAGAATCCATTGAGCCCCATAGAATCCATTTAGTCCCATTGGCCCCCATTGAGTCCCATAGAACCCATTGAGCCCCACTGAGCCCCATAGAACCCCATTGAGCCCCACTGATGCCCATCGAATCCATTGAGCCCCATAGAGCCCCACTGAACCCATTGAGCCCCAATGAGCCCCATTGAGCCCCATAGAATCCCTTCAGCCCATAGAGCCCCATCGAACCCATTGACCCCCATAGAGCCCCATAGAATCCATTGAGTCCCATTGACCCCTATTGAGCCCCATAGAATCCATTGAGTCCCACTGACCCCCATTGAGCCCCATAGAATCCATTGAGTCCCATTGACCCCCACTGGGCCCCATAGAGCTCCATAGAATCCACTGAGCCCCCTAGAATCCATTGAGCCCCATAGAGCCCCACTGAACCCATTGAGTCCCATTGAGCCCCATAGAATCCATTGAGCCCCATAGAGCCCCACTGAACCCCATTGAACCCATTGAGTCCCATTGAGCCCCACAGAATCCATTGAGCCCCATAGAATCCATTTAGTCCCACAGACCCCCATTGAGCCCCATAGAACCCATTGAGCCCCACTGAGCCCCATAGAACCCCATTGAGCCCCACTGATGCCCATTGAATCCATTGAGCCCCATAGAGCCCCACTGAACCCATTGAGCCCCAATGAGCCCCATAGAATCCCTTCAGCCCATAGAGCCCCATCGAACCCATTGACCCCCATTGAGCCCCATAGAATCCATTGAGCCCCATAGAGCCCCACTGAACCCCATTGAACCCATTGAGTCCCATTGAGCCCCATAGAATCCATTGAGCCCCATAGAATCCATTTAGTCCCATTGGCCCCCATTGAGCCCCATAGAACCCATTGAGCCCCACTGAGCCCCATAGAACCCCATTGAGCCCCACTGATGCCCATTGAATCCATTGAGCCCCAGAGAACCCCACTGAACACATTGAGCCCCAATGAGCCCCATTGAGCCCCATAGAGCCCCATCGAACCCATTGACCCCCATTGAGCCCCATAGAATCCATTGAGTCCCACTGAGCCCCATTGAACCCCACTGAATCCATTGAGCCCCATTGAACCCCACTGAATCCAATGAGCCCCACTGAGCCCCATAGAAACCATTGAGCCCCATAGAGCCCCATAGAATCCCTTCAGCCCCATAGAACCCATTGACCCCCATTGAGCCCCATCGAGCCCATTGAGCCCCATTCACCCCCATTGTGCCCCACTGAACCCATTGCCCCCCATTACACCCCCCCCCCCCCGGCATCAACCCCGCCCCTCTCACCCGATTGGCCAGCGCGGCGCAGAGGCGGGACAGGAAGTCCACGAGCTGGGCGTGGCGACGCCGAGGCTCCGCCCACCCGGGCGCCAACGCCCCCGCCCGGCTCAGCCCATCCAGCGCCGCCCCATAGCGCTCCTCGTACTGCAGCAGCTGGAACAGCGCCTCCCATTGGCTGCCGCCCCTTCAAAGCCCGCTCCTGATTGGCTGCAACCCTTTCCTTCCCCTTCAACGCCGCTTCCCATTGGCTAAGACTCCCCCCCACGCTCCTGAGCCAGCGCCCGCATTATGGCGCCCCCTGCTGGCGCGGATGTCAAAGCGCCTTCACCCCATTGGCTGCTGCCCCCTTCAGAGCCCGCTCCTGATTGGCTGCAATCCTTCCCTTCCCCTTTAAGGCCGCTTCCCATTGGCTAAGACTCCCCCCCGCGCTCCTGAGCCAGCGCCCGCATTATGGCGCCCCCTGCTGGCGCGGATGTCAAAGCGCCTCCACCTCATTGGCTGCCGCCCCCTTCAAAGCCCGCTCCTGATTGGCTGCATCCCCTTCAACACCGCTTCCCATTGGCTAAGACTCCCCCCCGCGCTCCTGAGCCAGCGCCCGCATTATGGCGCCCCCTGCTGGCGCGGATGTCAAAGCGCCTTCACCCCATTGGCTGCCGCCCCCTTCAGAGCCCGCTCCTGATTGGCTGCAACCCTTTCCTTCCCCTTCAACGCCGCTTCCCATTGGCTAAGACTCCCCCCCACGCTCCTGAGCCAGCGCCCGCATTATGGCGCCCCCTGCTGGCGCGGATGTCAAAGCGCCTTCACCCCATTGGCTGCTGCCCCCTTCAGAGCCCGCTCCTGATTGGCTGCAATCCTTCCCTTCCCCTTGAAGGCCGCTTCCCATTGGCTAAGACTCCCCCCCCCGCTCCTGAGCCAGCGCCCGCATTATGGCGCCCCCTGCTGGCGCGGATGTCAAAGCGCCTTCACCCCATTGGCTGCCGGCCCCTTCAGAGCCCGCTCCTGATTGGCTGCAATCCTTTCCTTCCTCCTTTAAGGCCGCTTCCCATTGGCTAAGACTCCCCCCCGCGCTCCTGAGCCAGCGCCCGCATTATGGCGCCCCCTGCTGGCGCGGATGTCAAAGCGCCTCCACCCCATTGGCTGCCGCCCCCTTCAGAGCCCGCTCCTGATTGGCTGCATCCCCTTCAACGCCG
Organism: Pezoporus wallicus; assembly: GCF_028554395.1. Lineage (NCBI taxonomy): Eukaryota > Metazoa > Chordata > Aves > Psittaciformes > Psittacidae > Pezoporus > Pezoporus wallicus. Next base: position 4,941 of record NW_026642154.1, read on the forward strand.
CTTCCCATTGGCTAAGACTCCCCCCCGCGCTCCTGAGCCAGCGCCCGCATTATGGCGCCCCCTGGTGGCGTGGATGTCAAAGCGCCTTCACCCCATTGGCTGCCGCGCTTCCGGCCTGCGCTCTCATTGGCTGGCCGCTTACATACATTGGCCACGCCCTCCCGGGAGGACAAAGAGCGATCCTATTGGGGGGCTGCGGTGGTGGCCACGCCCATATGACTGCCTTATATGGAAATTCCCCCCCCCCATCCACGCCTCCTCTCCCCCCCCATAGGCCCTTAAGGAGCCAATAGGAATGTTTTAGGGAGGCCACGCCCCCCCCCCCAGCTGGGTCCTTGCACCCCATTGGACGCCTCAAGCACCCAAGCCCCGCCCCCCTGCGCCCCATTGGCTGACTCACGGTGGCGCGGTTGAGGTGCAGGTCCGGGTTATTGGCTGCTTCCGGGTCCACGCGCTCCTATGGGGCAGGGTCATTGGCTGGGAGCGCCCCATAGAGAGCCCTCTGCCCCATAGCGACACCCCATAGGGACCTTCCTGCCCCATAGCGAGCCCTCTGCCCCATAGCGACACCCCATAGGGACCTTCCTGCCCCATAGAGGGCCCTCTGCCCCATAGCGAGCCCTCTGCCCCATAGCGACACCCCATAGGGACCTTCCTGCCCCATAGAGAGCCCTCTGCCCCATAGCGACACCCCATAGGGACCCCCCTGTCCCACAGAGAACCCTCTGCCCCATAGCGACACCCCATAGGGACCTTCCTGCCCCATAGAGGGCCCTCTGCCCCATAGCGAGCCCTCTGCCCCATAGCGACACCCCATAGGGACCTTCCTGCCCCATAGAGAGCCCTCTGCCCCATAGCGAGCCCTCTGCCCCATAGCAACACCCCATAGGGACCCCCCTGTCCCACAGAGAACCCTCTGCCCCATAGCGACACCCCATAGGGACCTTCCTGCCCCATAGAGAGCCCTCTGCCCCATAGCGAGCCCTCTGCCCCATAGCGACACCCCATAGGGACCATCCTGCCACATAGAAAGCCCTCTGCCCCATAGCAACACCCCTGCCCCATAGCGAGCCCTCTGCCCCATAGCGACACCCCATAGGGACCCCCCTGTCCCATAGCGAGCCCTCTGCCCCATAGCGACACCCCATAGGGACCTTCCTGCCCCATAGAGAGCCCTCTGCCCCATAGCGACACCCCATAGGGACCTTCCTGCCCCATAGAGAGCCCTCTGCCCCATAGCGACACCCCATAGGGACCATCCTGCCACATAGAAAGCCCTCTGCCCCATAGAAACACCCGTCCCATAGAGAGCCCTCTGCCCCATAGCGACACCCCATAGGGACCTTCCTGCCCCATAGAGAGCCCTCTGCCCCATAGTGACACCCCATAGGGAGCCCCCTGTCCCACAGAGAACCCTCTGCCCCATAGCGACATCCCATAGGGAACCCCCTGCCCCATAGAGAGCCCCTTGCCCCATAGCAACACCCCATAGGGACCCCCCTGCCCCACAGCGACACCCCACAGGGACCCCCCTGCCCTACAGAGAGCCCTCCGCCCCATAACAACAACCCACAGGCACCACCCTGCCCCATAACCACCTTCTGCCCCATAGCGCCACCCCACAGAGACCCTATAGGGACTTCCCTTCCCCATAGCAACACCCCATAGGAACCCCCCTGCCTTATAGGGACTCCTCTGCCCCATAGAAACCCCCACAGCCCTGCACTATAGGAACACTCCAAAGGCCTCACAGCCCCATAGCACCTCCCTCTGCCCCATAGGAGCCCCCCCCAGCCCCATAGCGACCCCCTGTGCCCCACATACGGCCTGTGCGTAGGCGCCCAGGGCCCGGCGCGCGGCCTCGGGGCTCTGCCCCCCAGCGAAGAAGAGCGAGACGTAGGCATTGCCCAGGACATCTGGGGGGACAGAGACCCATAGCGACCCATAGAGACCCATAGAGACCCATAGCGACCCATAGAGATGCCATAGCGACCCATAGCGACCCATAGAGACCCATAGCGACCCATAGAGATGCCATAGCGACCCATAGCGACCCATAGAGACCCATAGAGACCCATAGCGACCCATAGAGATGCCATAGCGACCCATAGCGACCCATAGAGACCCATAGCGACCCATAGAGACCCATAGCGACCCATAGAGACCCATAGCGACCCATAGCGACCCATAGAGACCCATAGAGACCCATAACGACCCACAGCGACCCATAGAGACCCATAGCGACCCATAGAGACCCATAGCGACCCATAGCGACCCATAGCGACCCACAGCGACCCATAGCGACCCATAGAGATGCCATAGCGACCCATAGCAACCCATAGAGACCCATAGAGACCCATAGAGACCCATAGAGACCCATAGCGACCCATAGCGACCCATAGAGACCCATAGCGACCCATAGAGACCCATAGAGATGCCATAGCGACCCATAGCGACCCATAGAGACCCATAGAGACCCATAGAGACCCATAGAGACCCAGAGAGACCCATAGCGACCCATAGAGATGCCATAGCGACCCATAGCGACCCATAGAGACCCATAGAGACCCATAGCGACCCATAGAGATGCCATAGCGACCCATAGCGACCCATAGAGACCCATAGAGACCCATAGAGACCCATAGCGACCCATAGAGACCCATAGCGACCCATAGAGACCCATAGCGACCCATAGAGACCCATAGCGACCCATAGAGACCCATAGCGACCCATAGCGACCCATAGAGACCCATAGAGACCCATAACGACCCACAGCGACCCATAGAGACCCATAGAGACCCATAGCGACCCATAGAGACCCATAGCGACCCATAGCGACCCATAGCGACCCACAGCGACCCATAGCGACCCATAGAGATGCCATAGCGACCCATAGCGACCCATAGAGACCCATAGAGACCCATAGAGACCCATAGCGACCCATAGCGACCCATAGAGACCCATAGCGACCCATAGCGACCCATAGCGACCCATAGAGACCCATAGAGACCCATAGAGACCCATAGAGATGCCATAGAGCCCCACGGAGACCCATAGAGACCCCATAGAGACCCATAGAGCCTCATAGACCCCCACAGATCCCCATACCCCCCCCCCCCCCCCCAGGGCCCCATAGAGGCTCATAGACCCCCATAGAGCCCCACTGATCCCCATAGAGAGCCCACAGACCCCCCCCAGAGCCCCATAGAAACCCCATAGAAACACCACAGACCCCCCCAGAGCCCCATAGAGACCCCATAGACCCCCCCCGAGCCCCATAGACCCCCATAGAAACCCCATACAGCCTCATAGACCCCCGCAGAGACCCGAGACCCCCCCCATAGCCCCATAGAGCCTCATAGACCCCCACAAACCCCCCCAAGAGCCCCATAGAGACCCCATAGAGCCCCACAGCACCCCATAGCGCCCCACAGCACCCCATAGGGACCCCATAGCGCCCCACAGACCCCCATAGAGACCCCATAGAGCCCCACAGACCCCCATAGAGACCCCATAGCGCCCCACAGACCCCCCCATAGCACCCCATAGCGCCCCATAGAGACCCCATAGTGCCCCACAGACCCCCATAGAGACCCCATAGAGCCCCACAGACCCCCATAGAGACCCCATAGCGCCCCACAGCGCCCCATAGAGACCCCATAGCGCCCCATAGAGACCCCATAGAGACCCCATAGTGCCCCATAGAGACCCCATAGCACCCCATAGAGACCCCATAGCACCCCATAGAGACCCCATAGCGCCCCACAGACCCACCGCAGACCCCCATAGAGACCCCATAGCGGCCCATAGAGCCCCACAGACCCCCACAGAAACCCATAGCACCCCATAGAGACCCCACAGACGCCCCACAGACCCCCACAGAGACCCCATAGCACCCCACAGAGACCCCATAAACCCCCACAGACGCCCCACAGACCCCCACAGAGACCCCATAGC
>NW_026642155.1:0-88757 GCF_028554395.1 Pezoporus wallicus
CTAGGTGCTCCGGCAGGGGGATTGGACTAGATGATCTTTTGAGGTCCCTTCCAATCTCTAGCATACTGTGATACTGTGATATCAGTGTAAAATTCAAGGAACACAGAAAAATCATACATAAAAGATTCAGTGGGCTTTTCCTGATGCCATTCTTGCCTAGGTTAGATGTGATGGAGAACAAGGACAGAGTTCAGGTAATTTTAAAACATTAAAGAAAAGGTGTGGAAACACTGGGTTCAATTTTCAGTAATGACAAATGTGAAATTCTAGACAAATAATGACAAACAAATGCAATCAAATGTAGGGTGAGAAATTATAGGAGCATGTAGCCCTGCAAGAAGGGCTTCTGGGGGAAAGTGGTTTCTAAATCTAACATGCCAAAGTCTTATATGATGGCAAGTAAGGCAAAGAGCTCACACAGAAACATATGATCAGGTGTCTAACTTGAGAGACCCAGGGAGAAATTGCTTGTGCCCCACTGATGTATCTTCAAATTATTTTTGTGCTCAATTTTAGGCATCATCTCTTAAGAAAGGTGAATTATACCTACAATTACATACATCACAACTGGACATCCAGAAGATGATCCTCAAACGAGACCAAAAAAAATCAAAGTGAGAAAAGCTTAGTTTTAATAGAACGAAAGTTAAAACATGTTATTAATTGGGAAAAATAAGCAACTAGGTGAGACAGTCTAGAAACTGAAAAGTTTATATGAATTTCTTCCACTGCCCACTGTGTCTCTACAAGCAGATCCTCATGTCCATGGCTGGTTGCAGCCAACTTGCTGACTTTTTGAGTAGCAGTAGATTCTTCACACTGCTTTCTAGGAAATTCCATTTTCCAACCCTCTGCCACTTGGATATCTGGTCCCACAGCGAGCTACACTCCTTTTCTTTCCACACTGTTGAAGCCATCCTAATGGAATGTAATATGTCACTGAAAACACACAAGCAACACAAACACCGCCCTTCACACCTTCATGGTGAAAATCATGCTTAATTAAGATAACAGATGACAGGGACCAAGCATTTCTAAAGCATAAAGCCAAAGGGAATCACTCCTGTCATCTGGGCTAACCTCTTAAGTAACATTCTCTGCATTATTTTTTATCTATCTGACACATTTCTTAATGCATTGTTTCACTGATTAGTTAGCCTCACTTCTTAAAATTTGCGTTTAAATTCAAATCTTTATTTGTCTTCAGTTCATTCACTGGTTCCTGTGATATTTTCTTCTGTCAGGTTTAAGACATAGAAGTCAAGGGCTTACTCACAATGTGAGTGCTGACAGACTGATCAAAGTATCTCTTAACTTCCTGTCTGGTAAACCAACTATCTTGAGCCTCCTCATATGGGGTATATTTTTCAGGCCATTATTCATCCCTGTGGCTCCTACATGAACCTTCTGCACTTTATCAAGATCTTTAATAGTATTGCAGAAATACATACATCAGTAGCACACATACAGAAAGTAAGGAGAAAAAAAAACAACAAAAAAAACAAAAGCCAAAGCTTCATTTCCATTTAACACTCCCCAGTAGATTTCTTAAGCTATTTTGGCATTGATGTTACAGGGAACTTGCATACCACCAAAAAATATCTTGTCACTGGTTCCCCTTTAGGCAATGTTACCTACATTTTCACCCTGACCTAATATATGCTGTGGCATATATCTGTATATCTAAATCATATTGCTAAATCCATACTGCAGTCACTTCACAGATCAGCAATTCTCTGAAATTTGCCTTATGCAAATTCTAAATACTAGTCATTTTACTTATCTTTCTTTCAAGTAATCGACAAAATTGTCAAATGTGTAGAGCTTAAGCTTAATGGAGTGGAAATGGGAATAGCATTTCAATACCTGCTCCAAAATCAATAAAACTGTGACAATCCTCAGTCTGCATGATTATGTTTCTGAATTTTCATCTTTTGTTTCTGATAAGTTTTTTTGCGTTTTCATATCTCTGTGTGTGTGCATTTGTATACAGAGAATTAGGCCCAGGTTTTTTTTAGAATGCATTTTGACAGAAATAGTGGTTTCAAAACAGGGCCCTATTGGTAGAACTTTTTAAGTGTTGCGTCTTGGTAGTGTTAAAACTTGCTATTGACATCTTAATAAAGGAAACTCTGTTTTTTCACAGCTCAAGCGTTAGTGTTTATGTAGGAGATGTTTAGAAATCTTTAACCAGCAAAAAATATTGTACCAAGCCAAGCCTTAACATTCACACTTCAGTCAGGTTTCAAAGTGCTGTGGGTAGGTCACAAGGATAACAAACCCCCAGATACTGCAAAACAGGAAGGAATTGTAAAACGTGGAAGCAGAACAGTGACTCATGCAGATGCCAAATGCTTGGGATGGTAAGATTCACACGCCTTATCATGCCTGCTTGCAGAACACCACTATTTCATGAGGACAGAGAAACTCACTCAGAAACTCACAGAGAAACTCAGCTGCCTGCTTCCAGTTGCAAAGAGGACGTATCTATTGATAGCAATTGCAAATAACACAGAAGAAAAGCACCATTGAACGTACTTTGCACAGCCCTGAGTAACCTGCAGTAATTCTCACTCTGCCTAAGTCTCCCTCTGGAGCTTTTCCATCGTCTTACAGAGACACCACCCAGCAGAACTGTGCAGCTTTCTCAACACCAAGCGCTGCCAGAGCATTGTGAAGACACTACCAGATCCTCTTCCTTACCTGGGGTCTGCCTGGAGAGTCCGTGACTGGCTTGTAGAAACCAAAGCAAAACCCAACAGCTACTTTTTTCACCCCCCAGAGGACCAGCAGCCTTGCCCCAGCCAGCATTTTGCATGGGTGAGTGAGAAAGCCAAGGGGCACAGTCTAGATGGAAAAGTCTTAACAGCTCCCAACAGTGTGTGTACTTTCTGTATAGCCAATAGTGCTTTTTGTTTGTTTTCCACCTTTCTTATTTCAGAGGTCCCTTTTCTTCCCCACAGCATACTCAGAGTAACACAGTCATCTCTAAGTCTTCCCATGGATTCCCCCTTCATCAAAAAAGGAGACCTGATCTCCTTCCTCTTCCTCCTGCTCCTTCCACATGCCTGCTTGTGTCTTCCTGACTGACAGTATCTTGGTCACACCCATCAAAGACAGAGGTTTGTAAACTGAGGTCACCTCAGTTTGTGCATGCAAGTCATGCAAAACTTGCAGAGCAAGAGTTTCCTCCTGCCAAAATTTTTTCTGCAGCTTGTGTGTAGCCCTACAGGCAGAAAGTGCAGGTGTGATATGCCAGCACGGTGGAGATTTACATGGTCAATATCTCCCAAACTTATAGATAGTGTTGGAGGTAGAGGCTACTTATATGACCAATGTGATAGCTCATACCACCACATGCTCAGCCCACTGTTCCCCCAAGTCTCAGGAGACCCTTTTCCTTTCCCAACACCCCTGACAGCACAAAGAGACATCAACCACCAGAGGGTTGGAGTATTTTTTCCAACTTCAACTGCTTTTTTAGGTAAGGTTTGTGTCTAGTTTCTGTGTACAGGACAGGCATCTGCTCTCCACAGCAAGAAAATATCATTGCCAAGGATGGGTGAGGCAGAGGGGGTTTGCCAAGACAACTCCAGGAGCGAAGAACATCTTCATGGGGTTTGCTGAGCTCAGTGCTGGGTACAGTGTATATGCTGTTATCAGCAAGGGTACAGGGAAGACAGCCAGCAGTCTTTTACAGACCATGTTATCAGTTTCAGTGCTGGTGAGGAAGTGTGTGGGTAGAAAGGGAGAGCAGAAGTTCCTCTTTTCACAGTTGGCCAATCCCACCGACCTCATGAAGACAGAACTGTCCCATTAATTTAATACCACAGAAGCCCTACTTGTTCTCACCAGCCCTCAATCACTTCCTCCACCCAAAAATTTTAACCTTAAGCCTTTTAAGGAGGATCTTTTTTGTGAATGGCAAAACGTTTTCTGGTATTTTCCACTGTCTGTAGACTGTGCTTCATTCTCCTTCTTTCAAGGTTCCTATATCCATGGACATTTGTAAGAATAAGCCCCATTAGTATTGTCAAGTGCTTGAAGCAATTTCAAAAAATTACATAATAAGCAGCTCCAACAGCTATTACGTGAGATACAAGCAACAAGCCTAGAGACCCACTTGACTTTCCCCTGTGTATCACTGCAAATTGTTTGGCTTCAGATGCATGTTTCTTCAGCTCAAAGGAAGAAGGGATATATCGAAGTACGTAAGGTTCACTGTCACCAGACCATATATTTCTCTACACATGCAAATAATTGCTAAATACAACTTTTGCTAGCCATAAAAGCACCATCCTTCACATAATTCCCTTACAAGCACCTTTTGAAGGTCTTTTTTTTCATTTTCATTATATGTTTTTTGCATTCATGCAAATATTTGGATGTTGGCAAAGAATGAAACTCTTCCAGATGTGGCTTTCCTCTAGGTAGACAAGATTATTGGTTCAGATAAATTTTGCAGCAATAGGTTAGCTCAAGCTAACCTGGCCTGTCAAGTCAGACATCACTTGCATGACTGTCTTTCCAAATCTGCTTCTGGTAGAGCCAGAAAATAATGCAAGAAAGGTGCTAAAATAGTATTAACTGAACATCCATAAAAACATTGAGTTTCAGTCACTTTAAGGTTTGGCTGAACATCTATGCATATATATGAAGAGCTTCTTAATTAGTGATCGGTGTTTTCAAAATAAATGTTGTCTTGCATCTACATTTTCCATAAATAGATGAGGCATGGGTGATTTTAAGAGATCGTTTTCAAGATCTCAGGAAATAGTCCCTGCATTTCAGAAGACAGGTAGTTTCAGAAGCATTACAAATTAATTAGGAGATCTAACCCTTGTCTCCCATAGCAAGGTTCAAAGAATTACCTCAATAAATCAGACACAAAGGAAAGTGAGGACAATGTCAAAAAAGCCCAGTTAATTCACATAGTCCAAACTTAGAGATGGGCCTTGCTTCTTACGGGGTTTTTTTGATCAGAGCAATAGACCTGGGAATATGTTGGATGTTTTGACAAGTCAGAAAAATATATTAAAAAGCATTATCCTTGAGACTCACAGAAGAAAACTAACATCTGCCTTTCTTGGCAATTTCTGCTGAGACTTCTGCCTTTCACTAATTGCACTGAAACACTGTGTGCCCTGTAGGAAATGCATGTATAAAAAATATCAAGGCTTAGCATTTGCTTAGATTGGCATAAAACCAGTAAAACAGCATCAGGGTCTCAGCTGGTCTGTATTAGACCAAATTCTGGACTATGCAATGTTTTACACCATCTCACTCACGATTAGAAAAGGTGAGTGCCTTCAAGGAGCGTCATTAAACAAGACACAAGACCATGTCTAGGACACAGCGTGGCTGGCCTGATTCATCTTAAACTGTGCCTTTTCTTTACAAAATCAAGACTTACAGGTTGCTGAGGGTGAACGGGCACATTGGGAAGGGACTTAATTTTTTTTATAAAAACAACCATAGTGACACAGAAAAAATTTACATGATCTGATCCTTGGCTCCCTGTAGTCTGCACCAGGCTTTTTGACTAGACTTGATTTCTCCTTCTCCCTCAATATTTGCACCCTGTAGTAAAAGCTGCCACACCTGCTTATAACCAAGTCCGTCATCAATGTCCATCACTGATTTGAAACTGGAGTGTCTCTTCCCAGTATGGAGAGGGACAGGAATTGTGGTGGGAGCTGTTCCTCTGGTTGTAGTTTCCCATGCCCAGGAGTTCCTGTTGCTGGTGTGATGATGGGTGTGCTCCACGTTGCCAAGAGCCACACAGACACTCCCTTCCCCTTGGCACACACTTTCTGCAGCACCTGAGCTTTAGTAAAATGAGCTTTGTTGAATTTGCAAGGTTATCATGTCTATAATCAACCCCCAGAAATCAAGCTTCTGTCTAAGAGGCTGGAGTAAATGACAGTCATCATAAGTATTAACAACAGTAACCACTTCCCCAACTAACCACGCACATGAAAGTTGATTTATCAAATACCTGCCCATTTTTAGCTGCTAAAATACATGCAGTGCTCTTCCTACCACCCTTCCTGGGTTCTCAGAAGAGTTGTTCATTGGTATTAGTACACAAAAGGTGTGTCATTTAAACATCTGCATTGGGGGGGGGGAAAAGGGCATCTACTCATCTGAATTCAGCTGTCTGCTACTAACTTGCTGTCCTTAGGTGAAAGAGTTGAATATACACCCAAACAAACACAGTCAAGAGCAGGTACAGACATGACAGGAATATACAGCATTTCTGTGAATGGCACACTTCTGTGATCAGACAGCAGGTACAGAAGGGAGGAAAGTCAAGGAAATGCTAACTAACTCTCAGACTGAGTATCTAGCGTAATATGCACTATACAAATTCAATTCATTCAAACTCAGTGTATCTCATGGGTCTTGTTTTTACTGCTTTAGGAAACAATATTGTACATGCTTTCTTCCTCTTCCTATGTTTTGGATTTGCAATCCATTCTGGGTTTAAAGAGAGTCATGGGATTTTTCTTCCTGTTACTCCCAATAATTAAATACTGTTTATGTAGTTCAGAGTGGAAAGCTTTCCAAATTATTTTTCATTTTTCCTCTTATTATCAGATGTTACTTGCTGGATATTTTAGGTTTGGTTTTTGGTTTGGGTTTTGTTTAACTTTGGGTTTCATGACTCAGTCCTTTCTTTGTGTACAGCTGGTTGTTCCTTCCTAACTTGCATGGCAAGCTTTCCTTTCACTTCTACAATTATTGGTATTTGCCCTTCAGAACTTCTATTTTGTCCCTGTGTTTCTGCCTTCTCCTTGGGCAATATAATCAGTTCTTTCATCCTGTTGATTCATAAGCACCTCTGAGTTGGACTCTGTTCCAGACAGATTGAGGTTTTTTTCCCTTTTTGATCTTGTTACTTACATTTTTCTCAACCATTGTTAGCATCTTTGCCCCTTCCCATATCATAGATCATATCTTTGGCTTATTCTACTCTAATTATAAAAAACATTGCTTCCTTTCTTCTGTTTTCATGTAATCCATTGCCCTGCATCCTCTTCCTTGTTGGGGCTTTAAGTCTTAATTTGAATACTGAAGTGCCCTTCTATACGATTTTCTCTGGATTCCCAAGGCCTTTCAAAATGCTAAGTCAAGGTAATATTCCAGGCTTAAAATTTTCCGCAAGTCTGTTCTGTTAGTTCTAACCCCACTATAAAATTTTCACAGCTTCCTGTTCTGAGAGTTTTCCCAACACTGTTATTTCTCTGGTTTTCTCTCTTACTCTGACATTTCTCACAATAGGTACCTAGCCTGTCTCTGATGCAAAACTGCCTTGCTCATTTATCCACAAAAACCTTGTGTAGTTTTGTCCCATGTGGCTTCCTCATTAAGATGAGATCTGAGAAGGTAAAAGCATGACTCACAGACATACCATTAAGATCTAATATCATTTTTGGATGAATCTTTTAACTTGATTTTTCATTTGTTCTCTGGCTGTTTGGGCTACGAGGGCTCAGCCTATGGCTTTCATCAGCCTCCGGGGGTACCACTTGTCCAGAGCCCACAGCAGTGTGAATCACATGTATAGCCACAAGGGGCGGGTAGCATCCCTTTGTGCACCAAAATGGTTATGTGCATGTTGCCACTCAGTTCTGCAGTGCCAAGTGCACAGGTTCCACACCTGTGCAGAGCTATTGTCATCCAGATAACGAAGAATAAATATAAATAGTTCAGACTCTTTAACAACTCTCCAACTCCAACCTGTGCACATTTTGCTTAGCTGTCATTGTACCCTATTCATTTTAGAAAAAAAATCATGTGATGTAAACTGTAGGCAACTCCAGAACTAGTTTTTACTATGCCATGCAGTCATTAAATGGATTTGTATTATCTTCTTCATTTTCATGCGTTACAAGAGCATGTAAGTCTAGATAGAGATCACGACCCATTTTTCTCCCTGCTGATATTCAACAGCCAGCTGGAAAACATTGTTCACTGGGTATGGGAAAACATTTTTAATTGAACTGCTGAACACAGGTGCTTTGGCTGTACAACTCTAAGCCTTGTTTAAACATGTGGGTAAAGGGTTTCCTTGAGATTCAAGACACCAGGACCCTGGCGTAAAGTGTGATTGCTCATAAAATATCTTAAATCCTCTGTCTTTCCTAAAAGATCATGCACCCAGAGGCAGACCCAGGGAAATCCAGACCTGGAAAGACAAAATTTCTGAAGCCAGAAGTAGACAAAACCTCTTTATATATAATAATAATAATTTAAAAAATTATATCCTGAAATAACTACTTTAAAATAAATGTTTTATAAGACAAATCACAGAATACCACTTAAATCCCCAAATTATTCTCATTCCTCCATTTATGACCTGTTTGGAGGATCATTCCTTTACGATTTTTGAGGAGGTAGCAGATCTTTTAAATACCTTAAACTTCCTCTCCCCTCCTGACGGTTTTTTTCCACTGAAGCCTCTGGATATTTCTCTCTCAATAATGATACAAACATTCAGCCACCCACAGCCTTGTGGTCAGTACTTCAAAGTCATTCTTGTCTTCTATGCATGCCTACCTGTTAGGACACCTTTCCTATCCTGTTTACTAATTAATTGCAATTAGAAGGGAACTGTTAAGATTAGCCAAGAAGAGATTCTGAAACATGCAAACAGGAGAAAAACAACGGCTGATGCCGAAAGTCAAAAGTTGCAATGTTGATAGCTGAAGAATCCATGTTAACAGGGGAAAAAAAGTTTTGCCTACAGATTATCTGTATGCAAACATCTGTCTTCTTTGGCCTTATATATCTCAGCTTGGCTGTGTGACCTGACAGGGGAAGGCTTCATTAGGTCATCTAGTAGTAATGAATATCTGATTTCTCATTAATGGTGGCCAAAAATATGCTCAGTCCCATCAACACACATGGGAGTTGCAAGTTCTTAGTGCCTTTGAAAGAAAGGGCCATCCCCTTCACACTGATGAATCCATAAAGCTTGATAGATGAGCTGAGGCCACTAATTCTGTGCTGATTACTTTTATACTCATTTCACTAATTAAACAGAATAAATACTAGAAATGCCTGGGGAAAATGCACAAAGGTTGCATTCCCAGACCGCAACTTAGCCAATAGTCTTTGGCTAAGACTGGGCAGACTTCAGTAGCACATGCACAAATACCACTGCCAGCTCTGGGATGAGATCTCAAAAAGCAGAGATGAGTGTGCAGCATGCTGTTTGCTGCTTCACCATCAACCATCACTCACTCTTCTCCCCTAGACTCATGCCACCTCTGTCCACCTCTGTCTCCCTTTCAGAGGTTTATGCTGAAAATTCCTGAATCTCTACATAAGGGAGGTCCTGGGTGCAGAGATTCAGGCTGAAAACCTTGTGCACATAGGCAAAACCAGAACATCAAGTCAGAAAGTTTCTTATTATGCAGGGTTCACCTCCAGTATGTGAATATACAAGGTTTTCCACTCCTTCTGAACAGACTCCACTTCAGCCTCTCTACCCTCTGCCGAGTGAAATGCAGCAGAAAGAGGATGACTCTCAACTGTCCTGCACATCACAGTTCACTAAGGTCTGAACAAACCAGGTGCTTTGTGACACTCGCAGACACTCGCAGACTTCATGACTGATGGCATGTACAAAGGCAGCTACTGCGGAAATCCTCCTATTCCGTGCCCAGAGGCATTGTCATGCTCACACCAGAGGCATTGCAAATCTAGAAGATGAAATGTGTGCTGAGGTCATTTGGAAAATCCTTACCCTCCTACTCAAAGGCAGTATGATAACTAGCTGGCAGAGGGAAGGCCAGGGGTGGGCATGGGGGCATCTTCTGCAGAAGTAGCAGCATGCCGGAAAGACTATCTGCTCTAGAGCAACAGACATCACTAGAGTGAGAATGGTGAGTTCAGTGTTGAGAAGAGCTGAGGAACAGCTTACGTCTGGTTCATGGAGGGCCTTAAAAGCTTGCAGAAGAGGATTTGAACAGGCACTTGTTTATAAAGGTACAGATGAAACAAAGCTGGCAAGAATTCAGATTGTGCGTGGCTAGAGGCATAATTACTTGTCTTCATGGTAATATTATTATTTGTGTTATAAAACCACACAGCAGTTCTGGTTAGCTTTAATTTACCTTTGCTCTGGGTGTTACTACATATTCTCTGGGTACTATTACATATTCTTGTTAAGAAGCAGTCCCTTCCTTGAGGAGATGATAGTACTGTTAATATAGCCTTACTGAATGAGAGGCAATTCTCCAAAAGCATGTCAACAACAAAATGAATACAACAAGCATTTATTCAAATAAAACTGTATAATTTCACTCTTGAGGTATTCCTAACATCTGTAAGATGCTATTCAAAAATGCTCAGAGGAAGAGACTCCTTTTTCTGTGTGAGAGCACACAGTCAAAGGGCAGGACTGTGGATGCAGTATAAATTCAAATTTCAGTGTCTTGCAATCTACATTTTATGTGTCATTTATTCCACTAGAATGCATTTAGGTGCCTAGGACACTTCAAAGTATTGTAAATAGTGTAGTTGCTAACTATTCTTTGCATGTAAATGATTAACAAAGTTTTAATTTTACACCAACTTTACACCAGTAAGTTTTCTGTATGTTTGATGTGATTAACTGCTGCTATGTAGTATACCAGCACTGAAATCAGAGAAGGCAGCAGAAATTAAATAGATGCATGGTATTCTATTTATACATTTTCCCACATGCCAAGTGGCAAGGTTAATGCCATGCTTCAGTTGTTTTCTGAAGTTTCTGAGTTTGTTCTGAATTTCTTCAGTTCCTTTCTCAGCATTGACCTGCCAGTAGAATTCTGTGTGAATGGCTGTCCCCTTATCTTCCATTATTTTGTTTTGTTTTTTTTTTTATACAATGAAACGGAATAGCCAGTTGCAAGGCTGTGGTTGTACAAGCCCACAAAACATCAATGCTTAAATGTCGTTAGTTTTGTACCATTGCCCAGATCTGAAACACCTGAGGTGATAAAGGGTCAGCATGCTTTAAAAAGCAAAAAGGGGGTGTTTTGCCATACAAGAATCAGTATTACTTTTAATTTGCACTTTTATGATTTGTTATTTATACTTTTGCTTTGGCACTCTGAAATTTAGTGAGTCTTTTTCTAGTCAGACAGCTTCAAATCCCAGGTTATTCCCACTTATTACATGTTCATATTGTTTGAACAATTTATTTCTGTGACTACTCCAGGTGGATTCTAACCTTCTGAAAAAGAGCTCTTTGGTTTACTTCTGAAAGGCTCTTCTGGTTTCTTTCTTTAACGTTAAAAGATACATCTGCAGAGAAATGACACTCCATTTGCAAAGTTCTCCTTCCCCACTGGCACATGTGGGCTTAACCACAGTTACTCATCCTGTTACCTCCTGTGACTTTCCCCACTTTTGCTTGGAAACAGCTTCTGCAAACATGCTCCAACACTGCATTTCAACAGACCAAACCAGCAACCTGGGCCAGTGTGGGAATATCACACCTCTTCCAGGAGCAACCTCCTCTTCCCAGGCACTCTGCACACAACTCAAGTCCTACCTTTGCCCAACAAAGGTCTCAGCTTTTGTGAGACCCCTGCACTCTACAATTGCACCGTCCTCCACGAGGTGACAGCTGGGATTTCTGCCAAATAAAGGCTGCTGCCACTACTCTTGGGGAAGCCAGAATGAGACCAAATGTGCGGCTTGCTTCAACAGGCAGTGACAGACAGCTTTAAATGCCCTGCACATTTAACAAGAGTCAGTCATCCTAAGAATTAATTAGCTTGGTTCTGCTGGCCAGCTATTGATTTATGTAACAAAAGGAAACTCTCCAGAATAAAAGGATTGAGACCTTGGAAGAAACTCAGTATCTGCAACATGTTTTGAATCACTCTTCCGTTTGCTTACTTCTGCTGGTTGTGTATGTCTTTTCTCCTTTTAAAACCTAAAATCTCAAGAGGGAAATAGTTCCTGACTCCAAGTTTTCAACATAGAATACAAAGTCCCAAACCTGGTCAGGACAAAAGGTCAAAAATCAAGAAAAAAATTAAAAGTGAAACTTTGGAAATTCCAATGTCATGATGAGTTTTGGCTTGATTTTGACCATAGACTTACTCTCAATAATATTTAACATCTAAATGATCAACCATAGACTTAATTCCCTATGATCTTTAAATGAAAATTCCTTCATGAATTAAGCTTAGATTTGTTTATTATTTTTTTTAAACTGTCAACTAAAAGGAAAACTAAATTGTTTTGACTTGAAAAATTTTCTTATAAGTAACTTTCCTTTATGGAAAGCTTTGGTTAGAACGTATGGTATCTTTTTGATGGAAAATCAAAAACCATCAACCAGATTGCTTTACTGAAAATAGACACAGTGTAAACTTTCATGCTCCCTAAGTAGTCTGAGACACCTTCTGACAGAAGTCTTTACTCCTGATGAATAACTGGGGCTTTTATTCTGTCAGAGTGACTCAGAGTAACGTTCCTGCCATGGTCATAGAGAAAGCATGGTATGAACCATTTTGTTCTCAATATTGGTGTCACTTACTCAAGAGTCTTAAGAATCCTTACTCAAGAGTCTCAAGAATCCTTACCAAGACAGCAGGAGGAAACAGTTAACTTTGAAAGCTCTTGGGATGTCAGTTTGAAGAATTCATGTGGGGTTTAGTTTTTGTATGAAACTTCATGTGAGCAACAGTCAGTGGAATATACATATAGAACTGCATCCTAGGACATGTCTATCTTGACATACACTGTAAAGCTCTTATCTGCTTGTTTCTTGGTTATAGTTATACAGCCCTGTGTCACTGAGGACATGTCACACAATTCATGATGAATCAGATGGAGAAAGGTTAGGTAAACATTTCTATTTATTACAATAACCTTGAATTGCATTGAACTGTCTGACAGATTAAATAATAAAATGTACTCACCTTTGTCCTCTATTGCATCAAATTACAGACTACTTTTAAACCTCCAGCCAATATTTCCTGGAGGAATTTCGTTTACACATCTGCACATGAGCATGGCCGCAAAGCAATGGCTAGCAGAGCTCTTTGCTGTGCTGCCAGCAGCATCAGTGCCTTGCACAGATGCACGCTCTGGAAGGGAGGTGGGGCAATGTCTGTGGCTGACTCTCTCCATCCCACTGCTGAGGGAAAGCCAGATCGCTTGGGGATAAAATCGCTAGGGCAGGATGCACAAGAGAGTCTCAGTGAGACAAGGGGAATTCCCTGCACAAGGCCATCTCGCTCTTTGTGCCGTTCCCCATCACAGGCCTCCTCTCAAGGCACTGCTGCCCCTCTTAGTCCATTTGCTCACACCACAAGCAGGGGAGCAAGCTGCTCGCAGTATGCATGCTGTGTGGGCAGAGGACTGCTGCTGAACAGCATACAGGGGATTGGGGATTACAGGATCAGCTGTCTACTAGAGTATGCTGATAGTATGCTTATGTTTATTTCTTTTTCTCAGAAGCTGGAGCTTCTTTCCTTTTGTCATATGCTATGGAGTAGAAGAGGGCAAGGACATTGGAGAATTTGCTGTTTAATTTGAAGGTGTGTATAGGGTTTCCCACAGTGGAGGGACATGCAGCTTAGCTTCTGTTGTAGCTTCCCTCTGTTCTCTGGCCTTCATCCTGTGTACGTGGGAGAGGACAGAGGGAGAGAAGAAATAATTCTCTCTTCAGCTGTTTATTCATAAAATCTCATCTGCTCTTCAGAAGAGAGAATTGGTCAGGTCAAGCAGAGGCACAATACCATACACACAGACTTTTCTTGCCTTCTTTCTTTTGCATGAGTAGCAGTAACTTCTAGCTAGAGGAGAGAAAATAGCAAAACAAACAGGCTGAGTAAAAATTTATGAGAAATGCAAGACTTTTAAAAAATTGAAATAAAAATTCCACTCCCTTATCTTTTAGATGAAACAATTCAGAAGGGTTACTCTAGCTCTTCTTTTACCATTAAAATTAAATAATATAAGCAATCCCCCATAAAATAGGTTGAGTCCTTTGCCTGATATCAGCAGAACCACTGAAACTCCTGATAAACAAGTATCTGTTTTCACTGAGTCTCTTGTTCATGCTCACTAGGAAGTAAAATTTCCGCTTACACAGGATGAAATAAGGAAATCATCAGTTACCTTAGCAACCCTTAAAAAAAACACATGTGCACCTATCCAAAGGGCAACTAATTTAATTATAAATTATTGTAAAGGTTATGTGAACAACAGTAGCAAGGGGAAGCTATGATTCATTATTTTAGTCTATGGGAAACAGTATTGCCATTGTGCTCCTTCACAGGCTATTCTGCTGCCTTTTGTGAGCTATCTGCCAAGGGCTCCTTTAACCCCCAGGACTGACCAAAACACATGCACCCAAAAACCTGGCCAAGTCTGCTGGGAGTCCAGCCCTTTACCTCTGCTGGCTTGCTAGTCTCTCACAGTGTAGCAGCTGGAGCCCAAAGCAAGCATTTGCTTATTCAGTTCTGTATGTTGCTCCTGGGATAAAACCTTTCAAAAATGTTTTAAATCCCTCCACTCAAGCACTGCTTAGGGCTGCCTCCCCTTGAAATCACCATTTGAATTTGAATAGCTGCAGAGGTGCTGGGCAGCAATGTATATTTATACCACAGCTGCCACTTAATACCGCTTAATTTACAGTGTGGTTTCACCTTGCATTTCCTTACATGTTGGACATGCGGAACCAAGGAAAGAGTCCTGTCCCCCAGCACTATTCTGAAAACACCATAGACTGCTTATGGCCAGTTTTACCCTCTATTTACCCCACAGTCAGTGTGAACACTTTGGAGACTGTCTCCTGGAGCAGAAGAGGTCTCACCAGAGACTGCAGCTTTCAGCTTTGCTACATATTTTACCAGCAAGATCTAGGCTCCACATGTGCCTCTGTCTAAGCTGTGGAGAGCAGACATGGTGAAGTATTGGGACAGGTGGCACAGGGAAGGATGCCAGGTTTCACAGATGAGCCCTCCGTCAGGAGATGCAATCTGTTCCCTTCGGCAGGAACACAGTTTAAAATAGGCAAAGCAGAAGTTTAGCTTAACAGAAGCTTTACTTAACAGAAAGAAACACATAAACTTACAGGTTGCATCTTCCTTAATCTGTTTCCTGTACTCCTGAATTAATGCAGAAAATCCTTTCCTTGCCAGGTTGATTTAAACAACTAAGAGTAGCTGTGAAGGAGCTGGACATCTTCACCCAGTTTTTCTGCCTACCCGTCTTGAAAAGTCATGAATGCAAACTGTAATACTAGTAGAGGGGTGGTGGGCATGCATAATAACTTTTATTCTCCTGGGACAGCCCAGTTTGTGCAAACCACCCCCGGTTTCCAAGGTTCCAAGGAGAGCCTGCCATTCCCTAAATCAGGCAGCTACTGTGCCCACCACTTAGCCTCAGGACCTCCACAAGGAGCCCCATGCTGCTGAGCATGGGAAGGACCCCAGCCACATCCCAGTGGGGTGCTGGGAGTACTCTCCAACCTCCACTCAACCTGCTTTAGAAGAAAATCCCAGAGAGTCTGAGAGACACTGGCTTTCCTATGTCTAGATGCCTCCAGCTGTGTGCTGGACACGTGTTTCCTCTGTTGAGTGTCACTTGGAATCTGCCACCCTATTGTCCTTGGCATATACGTCACAGAATGCCAAACTTGCTACAGGAGACACTTTCTGAGCTCTTTTCTGTTCTGTGAAATCTATGGCATCCCACCAGTTTTGCTGCATTGCCCCAGTACAGCCAGGCACACACCCTGGTTAGAAACCAGGAGAGCATCTGTTGAGATAGAGAAGTTGAAAGGGTGTCTTTCCCTTGCCTTCATATAGGAGTGAGCTGATTTTGCCTGAGCAAAATGAAGGCAAAAAGCATGTTGCACTGTTGGGGTAGGATTTTGCATTGATTTTCACAAGGTGTCATCCCTGAAAATGCAGTTCAGAGGAAGCAAACTAAACAAGACATAAAGGCAGTGTTCTTGTCTCCAAGGAAAGGCAAAAGGGTCTTAGTAAGAGCCTAAAAAGGGAACCTGAGCTGGGAAGGGCCCAGTAATTTTCAGTTTCAGGTGCTTGGGGACTGCTTCCTTCTGTCACCTCCCACTCCTTGAAAACAATTTGTGACACCTTCTCCATCCTTCTGGGTTTCCTTAGCTCCTCCTGAGAGAGGCAAAAAGAACACACTTCTCCTAAAGCAGCCTCCCAAATTCAGTGAAAAAGAGAGTGGCACATTCCTCCTCCAGCAGCATAAGTGAGGATCAAAGGATCCCCTTGGGAACACTACATGTCATGTTTCTGCAATTAGAGGATCAGCCTTGCTTCGCCAAGATATCTATTATCCAACATTACAAACGGAAAACGGAGGTACGGGGGAGTTGCAAGGTCACACAGGAAACATGCAGCTCAGCTGGAAATAAAAAACATGGGTCTCCTGACTACTGTGACCAGCAAGCTCTTTCCTTTTTGCAATAACAAAGGCTACCCTGCAAAATGTCTTTCATTTCTCTGACAGGAGTGTTTTGCCTTCAGAAATTTAAATTACATTATTTTTATTGTTGTTGTTATCATCCTTACCATTATTATTACTGTTATTATGCCTTTTTACAAGAGCTGTTCAGTAAGTGTTCAAAAAGAAAAATCTCAGCTGTATCATTTTGTCTCTGCCTTAATCTTCTCTGCAAAGAAAAAGCTGTCAAATATTCACTGGAGGTATATTTCATTATTTCTCAGTTGTACTTCAGACAACCAGATCTCTAATTTCTTCAGACTGTTTTGATTCTGTGCTGTGATGTCTCAGTATTAGCAGTAATTTAGCTGGAAGCCAGCAGGAGGAGAAACACACCAGTGTGTGATCTTCCACTTGTGAAATATAGCTAAAACCTTTCTTATGGAAAGACGAAATTAGTGGGAGCTTGAGTTGGAAAATGGACATGGAATTGCCCTCTCCAGCAGTTTTTAAGTGGAATGCTGCTTGAGCTTCAAGGCTCTGCTTTTATCTCCACAACTCTTCTAAAGTGCAGCGTGACCTGGCTTGCCATCCACTGCCTTTACATTTGTTAGGCTGCACATACATCCTCCACATTAGATTTGCAAAGTGCATGTTAAGGAGCAAATATATGCAAGTGCTGTTACAGCTGTCCACACAAGTTTTACTTTGCTCTTGGACCCACTTGGCTGCTCTGCAGTGGTGCATGCATGCCGTAATTCCCAATCTCTCTCAGTCCAAGTGGCATCAGAAAAAAAGGCCCGGCAAGGAGGAAAGCTGCAGGAAACCACGTGAGTTTTCAAATGGTTAGAAGTCACTCAGGAGCTGAAAGACTTGGGAGTTTCACTGAGATTGCCACCCTTGTTTTTGCATAGGCCGCTGTGATTCAACCATCAAAGCCAGCGGTTGTACAATCTGCGGCTATATAGGAGCATGCAGCAAATTCCTTTAAAAGGGTGCGGCCAGGCAACAGGGATGGAGTTTACTTTCTTGTCGTGTCAGGACTGCATCAGCCATGGTCAGGTGTAAATCCTGCAGGGGCACAGAAACCCCTCGCCTTTCCTGGCATCAAACTGTAGGGATGGGGAAGCCAGCCAGCCCATGAGGCGGGGGAGAGAGGCCCCATCCGGAGGGAACTGGCAGTGAGTCAACAGCACCGCTTGCTTCCATCCAAAGTCCTTCCAAAACCCCAAATCAGCTGTGCGTGAAGTACATCCCTTTGCAGAAATGGGATAGACAACCATCTCCCCTTGGCATAGCTTGGTCTTAAAGAAAGATGTTTCACTTAGGGTTACCAGTTTCCTTCAATGCAGGGTTGTGTTTTGGGGTGGGTTTATTTTCAGTTGCTTCACATTAGGATAGCTTTCTGTGGCAAGATAAAAAAATTAAATAGGCCAAGGAGATGTTGTATCATTGTGAAATCCATCTGGAGGGTTCAGCAAAGGCCATGAAAGCACATCTTGAAACTGCTGCATAAGATCAAGGTGAGAACAGGCACTAAGCTGAAAAAGCAGATCTTCACTTGTAAATCTAACAATGAAACCTCTCTTCCAAATTGTAATAAAGGTGGGTTGCTAGGATGTGACAGGAAATACGTACTTGTTCTCCCAGTGCCTTGTATGAACCACTGACATTCAAGAGTATTTGCTGCTGAAGAGTATTTGTACTAAAATAATTTTGAGACTGATGTGCCTTTAGCACTATACAGTAATATGCAGCACTATGCCAATATATGACTTTTAAAGACAAGAATAATGGAGTAATGTCATGTGAAAGGAAACGAGAAAAAGCATACACCCTGATCCACATCTAAAGGCTTTGCTGCAAGAAAGACTTGGACTTGCATGTTTACCAGCATTCTTCTTTTCATGTCTGTAGTTCTGTGCACAGCAATGCCACTGAGCCAGTGCTGAGTACCTCAGTGACCATTGCACAGCACCAGTCCTTAAACTACAGACCCTTTGATATAAGCATGCTGGGAGGCTCAACACATATCCACAGGGCACAGATACAGCAGGAAAGACAGCATGAGTCATTAATCACTTAAAAACAAGGAAGAAAGAATACACTCACTAGTATAAATTTTAATATACAGCAGTGGTCACAGCCATCACACAGGAAGACCAAGTTCCAGGTTTGTCTCCGGGAGAGGTTCAGACATCTGTCCCAGTGCTATTGAAAGGCTGGGGAAGGGGCAAGCCCAACTGATCCCTGCTTCATTGCCAGTGAAACCTTGCTTGAGGGAGCTGCCGAAGAGATCTCCTCTGTATGGGCTGTTGCAATGGCAACTTTTCACTTAGTTTTCCTCCAGGCTATTCTCTTCATCATAACCACTTGGAAAATCCTTCCTTTCCCTTACAAATAAACAGAGAGAGTGCCAACCTTACCTAGCTGTAGGCATTTTCCCAAAGCCTCTCCTCTTAGCCAGCCCTTCCCATTCAATCTAAGCAAAGCAGAGTGATATGCTTTATGAAGCTGTTCTATCTTCCTCAGTTATATTACTTTGCTACTCTGGAGACCTCACTTCAGGTCGCTCAAAGGGAGTGGTACATTCTTGTCATGTAGGTGAATTTCAGACAATCTCTAAACATTGATAAGGAAATTATTAATTGTTCCTTCTTATGTAGCTGGTGTATATTCATGGCTTGAAATAGTTATCAGAGACATGGATGGAATTCTGAAGTCTGGGATTTTCTGTTCAGCTGGGCAGGTGAACCTGCTTTTCTTAGTAGGCATAATTTATATTAAAAGCAAAAACCCAGCATCATCTTCTGCCCACCTGGCTTCATTCTCAAAAGGTGTCTTGATTCTCTAGGCATCCTTATGCAGCACAGATCCTGGTGTCTTCCTACAGGGTAGCACTGCTGTTAGCTGAAGGGAAAACTACTGTTCTAGCAAAAAGCATCATCCCAACTGCAGAGCAAGCTTCCGTACCTAAAAGTATCATTACTTTTATTTTGTCTGATATATTTAAAGCAGTTCTCACAAAACATTTGTCAAATTTATTGTTATTGGTTGAAATTTACATCAAAGAGTTAATATTTCTCTGAATTTATTCTCCAAAGAAGTTGAGCTTTAGCTGAAGCAATTCACCATTAAAATGGAGTTACAGGATAATTTAGGTTGTCTGATCCAACTCCCTGCTTGAAAAAGGTCCAGTTAGATCAGGTTGCTCCAGGTTGTCTGCTCCAACTCCCTGCTTGAAAAAGGTCCAGTTAGATCAGGTTGCTCCAGGACTTTGGCCATTTGAGGTTTGAATATCTCCAGCGACTACCCTGGGCTTTGTTTCAATATTGTTACCATCCTCATGTGACAGAAGTTTTTCCTAGTGCCTAATGTGGATTTCCTGTATTCCAGCATGTGCCTATTACCTCTCATCCTGTTGCTGTGCATCTCTGAGCAGAGAATGGCTTTCTCTTCTCTATACCTTCCCACCAGGCAGTTGTAACAGCAGTGAGTTCTTCCCTTCCTTTCCTCAGCCGATTGTCCTCCACCTTGCCCTCCTTGTGCTCCAATTCCAGCCATCACAGGGACTCTCCACTGAGCTTACTCCTACATGTCAGCACTTGTCCTCCGATGGGAGCCCAAACCGGGGGACAGCACACCAGTGTGGTCTCACCAGTGCTGAGCACCTGGGAAGGATTCCTTCCCCTTGCTGATGCAGCCCTGAGTGTGGGGACTGCTTTGCTGCATGAATGCACTCCTGTCTTCTGATCATGTTGTGTCCACCAGGATCTTCCGATATTGTGCTAGGATCATCAGAGCTGCTCCCAGCTGGCTGGCCCCAGCCTCTCCTACAGGGCTTTGTCCATCCAAGAGGCCCAGCATTGTACTGGGCTCTGATCAACATATTCTGTGGGGTACCCATCAACCAATTTCTCCAGCCTGTCCTGTTTGAACAGTAGCCCTGCATTCCAACATTGAACATGACCCCCAGGTTGGTGTCATCTTCAAACACTGCAAGAGTGCTGTCCAACCCATCATCCACATCATTAATGAACGCGTTAAACTGTAGCAGTTCCCCTGCCATACCACTACTAACTGGCCATGAGCTGGACCTCGTGCAGCCATCACCAACCTTTGAACTTAGCAGTCCAGACAGTTTTCTGTTTATTTATTTGTCTGTATAGCCTGCCTATATCTCACTGGCTTGGCTTTAAGGAGTTTACAGGAGATTATAGCAGTCATGCAAGCACCTTCCAAATGTCAAAGTGCAGAGCATGTGCTGCCCTCCCTTTTTCCACACAGCCACTCATGTCACAATAGAAAACAATCAAGTTGGTTGAGCAGAATTTGCCTATGGTGTGTTCTTGTCCTTTTCATGGCTGGAAGTGGCTTTGAGGAGGATTTTCGCCATCACTTTTCCAGGGACCTAGCTGAGGCTAACCAGCCATCAGAGCCCTGAATCCTCTTTCTTGCCGTTCTTGAGGGTGCATGCAACATTTACCTTTCCATCACCATCAGGAATCAAAGTAATCAAAGGTGATATAGTTGGTTGAGCTGAAGATGCTAAAGAGCAAGGCTTGCAATGACATTGTCCAGCTCTTTCCACACCCTTGAGTGAATCATATCTGGTCCCATGGACCTGCGTGTTTCTAGCTGGCTTAATGTTTCACTGTGCTACTATGCTTATGGGAATGGGAGGCCTGATGAGAAATATTTCCAGAGAGAAGTGAGTCTAATCCTCTGGATGCAATAACATATAATGGAATATTTAACCTGAAATGGTTATGATTTGGTCAAGTAACCGGTAAGCAAACTCCTCTAATGGAGCTGAATGACTAAAATAGGGTTAAAGCGTCAGTGTACACAAGAGATGTTTTTTTCTTTTGAGGATTACACAAACTAGAGATTTTGCAGGAATGTGGCTGAGGTAAGGCCTCTTGGAGTCACTTAATGTGGTGATAGCAATGTGATCTATGTATACGCTATTGGATTTACTACTTCGCCTGGCAGGCTCCTATGAAAGAAATAATGAGCTTGACTTGCGAAGTTCCTTTTTTTTTTGAAGTTGGTAGGAAGGCATCTCATTGAGGCTGGAGAAGAAAAATACATTATGCATAATATAATGTGATCCTTATCTGTTGAGATGTCTTCTATTTTACAGTACTGAAGTTTGAAAGACTAGCAAAGGCAAAATCTTAGTGCCTCGGCACATGTTGCTCCTAAATACTTGTGTTGGAAGCACATGAGTCCCAAGATCACACATGTCTACCTACATTTTAGCAGTAGGACAGATGGACAGGTCAATAAAACAAGCATATGTGTCACACCTAAATAATTGTCTATTCTTTAACTCAGCTAAAGGACATCTTGAACTGAACACTGAAAATTCCTGTGGTGTTCTGATTTCTTTTGTGTTATCAAGCTGAGATTTTAAAACCTTTATTTTATTTTTAGAATAAGATGTGCTATGGATGGGACTGATGACTTCCTATTCCGGTCAACAAAATAGAAAAAGAAGTTAATTTCTTTTTGCAAATGCTTCATACATTCCTGAAGTTTTCCTCTTCTAACCACAGTGTTTTATTTGGCAACTAAGAAGTATGAAAAGAATGCTTATAAAGCCATTGCTTATCAATCAGGAAGTCAATGTATCTAATTAAATTTTTTTAATAGGTACCCTAAATTGTACATCTAGAAGACTATCAAATATTGCCAGTAGTTTACGAGGTGAACAAAACTGTACAAATAGTGCCAGAAAACTTTATAGTAACTTTAGTCACTAAAAAGGAATAATTTCAATAGATAAAATGTAAACAATAACAACAACAACAACAATAATAATAATACAGCCTTCATTTGGAGAAGAGGGGATTTTTTGTCATAAAAATTGCTGTGAAATGAACTGAATTCTTCTCAGATTTGGGTACATTTCTGTTTTCATACCACATAAGACCAATGCAACCTGTTTTGTTTATCCTCAGACTATCCATCAAAATGAGAGTATAGTATGGTCTCCACCTTTTGGGTATGAGAAAGAAGAAGTTTACAAGGATATCTAAAGCAAAGTGCAGAACTGAGTCCAAGTCTTGTAGCTCCCAGAACAGTGCTTAAATGATCCTTCCCAAACAAACAAGAGGAGACACAATCCAGGAAGGAGGTTGACTTTAAAATGAATGTGAACATTGCACGCCTAGGAGAAAGTGAGGCTTATCTGTCTTTTATAACACCATCCTGTACATTTGATTATATTTTTTTCTCACAGAGCTGAGGCACAAATCACTGGCAAACTAAATGCAGATTCAGTAGCCAAAAGCTCCTGAATTACTGACTTGTTCTACCCTAACTTTCCACTTGGTTTTTATCAAACAGTTTTATGGTCCTATGCAAAACTCGTTTAAGTCATCAAGCTTAAATCACACTGAATTTTTTCACCATACACTTAGATATAAGGCTTGTTCCCTTAGCTCATCTGACGTGTCTTATTTGTCTCCACTAACATGCCTCACAGATCAAACCTACAAATGGGTTTCTCTTTGTAATACAAGAGCAGGCAAAATCCAGTTCTGCAGAGCAAGGGTGTTTAACAGCTATTTTCATTACGTGACTTGTGAAATCAATGATAATCTCCCTTTGATAAGAGTGGGCTAGAATGGCACCATAGGGAAAACGTCTTAAAACATCAGGGTGTAAATTTATCCATTGACATAAACTGGACTGCCTTCCTTCTTGTACTCAGCTGTTTACTGTGCATTTATTGCAAAACAAACTTGTAAACAGATTGATTCATTGCTCTAATCAATGCTGGAGTTTATCATGTTTCTACATACAGAAGAAAGAATCCATCTTCACTCAACCATCTCCTGGTTCAGTTTTGCAAGACTTACCCTTAAAAATACTACGCAGTAAAGTTCATTTTGTGAAGTCATTGTCAAAACAGTAAATGTAAATTTTAAATGTAAAATGTAGTCTTGAAAACTGTAGTCTCAAAAAATTGACAGGTTTTATTATCAAGTATTATGAGAATAACTAATACATTTAAGCGCAGTACATCTCGTGTTTCTGAAGGTAATAATTACATTGCAGAACAGAGTCTAAGACTGAGAACCAACAAGCTCTTGCCCATGCAACAGTCACTGAGCAGCCAACACATGAAGCACAAGGCCATTGCCTTCTCTCTCCTACATCATTAGACTACTGTCTTCTTGCAGTCAGAAAAGCATGTATCCATTGTGAACATAAGACTGCTGTTTCTAGCTGCCACCCCTTTGTTTTTTCTGTATTCCTTGTCATCTTAATACATCTCCATAGTTCCTCCTTGACCATGGGAAAGGTCCATTCTTTTATCTGTCCCAGTGCAGAAAAACTATTTTAATATTTTATTCCATTTGACTCTGGAGATAGGTGGCAAAAGATATTGATGGCTTGGCTTCGCAAGCGAAGATTTGGGAAGGGCTTTAACCATGCTTGCTACAAGCACAATGACCAAGGGCAAGTGGAATATGCAAATTGAAAAAAGGGTGCTTAGGCAATCAGGGAGTGTCCGACCAGGACTGTCATCTCCTGAGCGATTTCGAGCTACCCATGAGCAAAAGATATATTAACCACTTAACTGACAATATCTCTGGCAAGCCCGCGAATTCTCTTTTGGGCATCAAACCACAAGGTATTTTAGATAACAGAAGTACACCTACCCATCTTCAGATGATCAGCAACAGAAATTCTGTCTTCCCTACTAGCAAATATATAGTAATCTCCTGTGTGAGATTAGGAGAGCATGTAACTGAGGAACAAGCACAGTCTGCAGCCATGCACTGCTGCCCCACACTTAATAACTGCAGCCATGCTTAGTGGTGTTCAGGCTAAGCAGCAAGTGTGCCAGTAAAAACTAGACTGTGATACTGCTCTCCATTGACTCAGCTGTCAGTTATCTCAGCTTTGGAGGAGCTGGTAATTGACACTGCGTCTCAGAGCCCCTCTGCTTCTCAGGAAGGAAAATAACCTCACACAATGAAGCAATATACTGTTGTACAGACATACTTCAGAAGAGCCTCAGTCCTGCCTCTGCTGTTCCTCCTTCCAGCCTTATATGAGAACCCCACTAGGCCTGCAGCTCTGGTCTTGGGAGGTCATGGGACAGACATTTCTTTGATGCAAGCAGACAGGGAAGGGGCTTTGTACAGCTGAGCTGTGTTGCTCTTGACAGTGGTTTTGTATTCCCTGATATTTCATAGATTACAGGACAGCAAATACTTAAATATATGCTGCCAATCATTACTGTAGTCTCCTAGAATGTCCTTGACAGTAAATGGACACTTCACTGTCTAAGGGCTGGATAGAAGTTACCTATTTTTACCAGAGCTCTCATGTGGTGGATATTAGTCATGCTCATCTCTGCTTTTTGGCCTGTCCATTGGCCAGCTTTTTGATTGCCTATTAGAAATTACTTACTAAGTTTTTGCTGGCTTCCTCTTTCCTTGCAAAAAGATGTTACACTCATATACTAGCCTCAGTTGTTTGCAAGTCTCAACGCAGCAAAAGTCAAAGCTGGTTGACTTCAAAAGCTTAACCCCTCCTTTCAGGCACTTCCTTTTTTCATCTGACCATCATTGCTGCTTGGATTCAGCTGCTTTATGTCAAGCTATTTATTATTTAGTCTTTGCCAATAGATGTTGAAGTTTTGACTCCTGTCTTGAAGTCTTTCAATCCTCTGAGGCACTGGTGAACCCCTGGTGAATCCTGTGTGAACAGCGACCATGAGCTCCATGAAGGCAAGCTCATCTTTGCTCTTGAAACAAAGCACAATCATAAGCCTCTTCCTTCAGAAAGAACAGGCCCATGACATGTGCTAGGACTGGAGGATCCCAGCCTTTCACCTATCCCTGTGAAAAACAGGTGTGAGGACCATTCAAACTGAATGCCAGCTTGGTGTGTACTTGCCAGAGCTCACCCAAGATCTCTTAACTAGCCCTGACCGGAGCAAAATGACAGTGGTAGGCAGATACTAGATGTGTTCTGAAAATAGAGGATAGGTAAAAAAGGGGTCTTGTAGTCCCTGTCAAAATTAGCGGAAAATATGCCTGAACCTGTCTAGAACATATAAACTGAAGTCTATTACATATAAACTTTCTTTTGTGAGGATATACTTCAAGTATTTAGCAGATAAAATAGACTTTTCTAGGGCTGTACAAATTAGGCAGTCTTACAGCTTTACTGCACAGAGTGAAGTAGCTTTTTACCGTGTTATGACACAGAAGGGCAGGTTCCCCACTACCTTTCTGGCAGGACATAGCCAGGGTATATTAGGAAATTCTGAAAGGAGGCATTCAGCCCATGCGTGGGTGAGAGACTGACAGTTTTCATTAGGTCATGGGATAAAATCAGGAGCATGTGAGTCCTGAATAAATTTAGAGCGATTAGATTACTCATAAAAAAAGGAAAACGTGACAGATTGCAACAAGTCGTCTCCTACTCATCTTTTTTTTAAAAAAAGTTTCATCTTAATTTTCCAAATATGTGATTTAGAGACAAATAATTTCCCTATATTCTTCTGCTTTTCATTTTGTGATGATGAGAGAGAGAGCATTTTTTAACACTTTCTGAGAAGTTACCACCCAGACTGTATGCTTGTGTGTATAAATAATGATATCTATTTTTGCTGATTTTTCTGTATGATTAAATCCAGGAGCATAAGTTTAAGAAAATAACTCAGCAAATTAAAATCTGTTAAAATTCACTGCAGCTTTTTCTTTCTTTTTTCTTTTTTCTTTTTTCTTGCTTTTTTTTTTTTTTTTTGCTTTTTTTCATTATGTAAATTTGAAAAAGACATGGAGGCATTTTCTTCCTCTTTCAAATAGACAATGGCCCTCGAGGATAACAGAGGATTTGACACTGGAACTTTGTGCAGGACCAATGTGTTTGTTGGTGCCTGTTCGAGTGGTCTGCTTTCCATATGGTGGGTCTGAGCAAGCTGCTCCCATAAGCTTTTTCATTTCAGGTCCATTCTCTGTTAGCACTCATTATTTTGAATAAAATGGAAAATAACCCTAGCAGTGCTATAAAAATTGTGTGTGCAGGGCAGAGCTGGGGAAGGGGGAGCGGCAGGACTGGTGGTGGAACTGTGCCAATTTAGCAGGCATTGAATGCCTGAAAGGAATCTGCGTGCTCACTATCATAATGTTTTAAGACCTTGTGCTAATCACCAGAACACTGCTACAGTCTCAAGTCTAAGCAGAACACTCTTTATCACTAGGCTATTTCATATTATGAGAAAAGATTTGCCTTGGAAGACTTGTTTCAAAGATGAATCAAACTCTAGCTAGTTCTGCAGTATCTGTGCAGTGTAAAAGGTTGAGACTGCTTGAATACAAAGGCTGATGGGTGTGATTCAGACCAAAGTGCAGTTAAGAGCTTACAAACTAAGGTAGCGTTCATGCTGCCTCACATTTTTGCTCAGAGATAGATCTACTTTCAGCTTTCCACTTATGTATATGTGTGCAGTTAGTCCACTTGCACAGATATGCAACTGATTTCCATCTTTTTGTGTGCCCAGTTGCAGACTTTCACTTTAAAGCAGATTTCTAAATATACTGGTGAGAACATTCTAAGTTCAATTACTAAAACCACTAAAGACCTTTGATACTATTGGCATAAGATTTGTAATTGGACAGTCATAGTAAACACATAGAATTCTTTTAGTTATACTTCAAATTAATTATGGACTTGTGTAAGACAAACAGAAAGTTGTGCAGAATGTAGATATACCTATCTGTATTTTTCACTTGTGCCAACAGGAGTAATGTTAAAATGCATTTGAAAAGCCTCTTCTTCTGGTCCCATCTTACACTTTTAAATGCTTTTGCTACTAGTCATCTAGTTAAGAGTAGATTGGGAGTTTTCAGGCAACTGGAGAAAGCCAGGCCACAGAAACTTCATTCTGAAATTCATGTCGCCTCTAAGAGGAGCCACTCCTTCTGGTCTGAGTCAGGCTTCTGCTTGTGCTCCTGCACAAAAAGTTCCGTATCTGTATAGTCAATTTTCATCAACATTCAAGTTACCTAGGCTTCCCTGTCCTGAAAGACTCAAAAATATCAACTTATCTAAATAACAGACAACAAATACTGTTATGACTAAACACAACAAACTAAAACCTAGTTTGCAGCACCTTGGGTTAATTACACTTTCATCAGAATCAGTTCATATGGTGAATTTGATTACTGCGTCATGTTCTAGATGCAGGGGAGTCCTAATTCATGCAGCTTTACTCTCATACAACACTAATGACAGAAGTGGGGCATCACCCCCCAATCGATCCAGTGCTCTCTCACACCATAAAGTCACATCTTTAATGCATGTTCTCTATTGCTTCACACCCACAAGAGTTTTTTCTCATGCAAGCCATCTGCACACCTCTGGATGAAACCAGACTTCCAGCTTCACAACCAAAGCCCAGCTAAGCAACCTCTGAAGTTACTCCCATGAAAGACCCCCAGTGGCCAGAAAGCACTGCTGCTGCTGACTTCCCATTAGCTAGTGGTACCTTTGCCTTTCTCCTGGAGCAGAATGAATTGTCTCTTCAGAAAAAATCACAGTCAGTGCTACTATTTATGTAGACTTTGTAAGTAGTAGCACTACATAAGTAGTAGCACTGAGA
Source organism: Pezoporus wallicus (assembly GCF_028554395.1). Classification (NCBI taxonomy): domain Eukaryota; kingdom Metazoa; phylum Chordata; class Aves; order Psittaciformes; family Psittacidae; genus Pezoporus; species Pezoporus wallicus. The sequence continues at coordinate 28,073 of NW_026642155.1, forward strand.
AAAAGACTGGAGAAGCAGCCTCCATCCAGAAAGCAGTTTCAGATACAGTGAGCAGGAGAAGAGCCTACCCCTCCATCTACTGTTTAATGTCTGAATCAGAAATCACGTCCTTCTTCCTGTCATCCATGTTTAATTAATTCCCCTTTGTGGGATGGGAATCCTCTCCGAGTAACAGCTCTGGAGAATCACCTTATGCAATAGAACAGAACAAAGCCACATTACAGACACTTACTACAAATTTCATGGAATTTGGTAGATTATTTTTTAGTTTGAAGACCCCTACCAACTTATGGGACTGTAACTGATTATTGAATTTGGTGGAACAGGTACACAAAACAACTGAAAGGCCCTTTCTGACTGCATGGAATAGGAATTTTCCATCAGCTATCTGTAAAAGGAAAGGAAGTATCATAGACAGCACCAGGCTGTCTGGTTAATCCTTTTTTTTTATGCCCTTTTCAGGAATGAGCAGGAAGTAAAAACACATTGTGTTCAGACTCACATTAATTAAAGACAAAATATGATTTTCCAGATACCTCTTAATACCAAACATGCTTTTGAACATCCCAGGGCCAAGAGAGCAGTCTGCACTTTTACCATAAAGGGTCATTCATTCAGGAAGATACTTTATATTTTAAGGAAAAAGATGAAATGGTGCCTCAGTCAAAGCATCCTATTATTTTCTGTGGAATGTTTTCCCTCCAAGGCAGTTCTGCCCTGGAAGGTAATGATCTGACTCACACTGTCTAGCCAGACAGGGACACAATGCTATCAAGCAAGGGGTGGAGAGCAGGGAATTAAAACCTATGTTTTAATGGATGTTTCACAGTATCAGTATCGTACCTGATTGAAGAAAAAACACCTAGTAACAAAACTAACAGCTTCTCTGGGACAAATACAATTCACAAACACCCTCCTCAGATGCAGAGGGACAGAAATGTGGACTCCATTCAAACGTGCAAAATATCTCCTTCTTATTTGCTGCTTTAGCTGAGCAAACATCCCATTATGGTTATATACCCACTAACACAGAGGGCTGGAAGGGGTTGCTGCAGGCAAGTGATAGACCTGACCTATGGTACCTAAAATTCACAGCTGAATTTTCTAACCAAGATCTTTCCTATTCTGTAATGAGGAAAAGTTTTTTTGTTCCATTAGAGGTCTTGCACTTTCTGCCAAAAACACCTCTTTAGCTCAGCTAACTTATCACGGAAAAGCTAGTCATAAAACTGTACCCAGCACAACTACAATTGAATTTAGCAGAAATCTCACACATTCCTTCAAGGATATAAACAAACATCAGATAAATAGTTGTCATTTAATCTATATTGTAGTTGTTATTTATCCTTCAGCAGTTTGCAGAGTTTTCATCTAATTTGTCTGGAGCACTTTTGTTTCTAAGAACATCTTCTAAGATAAATAGTAATAAACATTTTTGGTTATAAAACTACTGAGAAGATGTTTAAAAACCCCAAAACCCACATTTTCATACATAAAATGGGAATTAAAAACAAACAAAAAAACACAAACCTGGAGATAAAACACAGAGTAAGTTTTCAACGAGCAAAGACACAAACTCACAAATATTCATAATCACACATGCCTAAGAAGTTTTCTAACCATTATTTCAGTCATTATTTCAATTACATTGCAAATACAGTGATGGCATCTAAGACACGAGAAATACCTGTAAAGCAAACTCCATTGACAAATACTGTTTCTTCCACACATAGTAACTGTTTGCATGTACAAATACAGAAGTTAGTGTGATGGCAGCTGTTTGTGTCATTTATTTCTGCTGCTCTAAGACGTGAATCTGGCCCTGTCAAGGACAAGGAAGGTGGAAGTGCATTTTTCTTCATGTATGCTTTCTTGTTGGTAGATGAAGTTGCATTTACTTGGCTTAGATCCTATAAATAACATGCAACTTTGTAAAAATTCTGAGTATTGTCTGCCGTGGCCACACACATAACCACACTGTCAAATACACCCTAGGCCCCTAGCTATTATCTCCTTTTCCTTGAATTGTGACACTAATATAGACAAGCAGGTTAACAGAACTAAAGCTGTTTAGTCACCAGTGGGAAATATCCTTTTGTCCACATACAGCAACCACCATTTCTTTGGGATATTTAAACAATTTTACATATGTAATACTTCAACAGGAGCCACAAGTTTTGGAGAAAAGCAAACCACTATCTTTCAAAATGCAGGCATTGATTTTTAAAGAAATGTTTTGAAAAATGGAAGAAACTTTAAAATGTCCTTACTTAGTTACAAAATCACCCAGTTAAGAGCGCCAGACCTAAAGGTTATTTTCTGCTTACACATCTCCTTCCCCAAGACTTTCAGATCAAAGCGGCTTTGCTAAAGTAGTAATATAGAAAAGTCCCATATGAAAGTCCTAATTTGGGATGGGGACCGTGAGGCCAAGTTAGATGCAAATGCAACAACACAGATAAAATAGAGCTTCCGAAGCTGGGGACAGATTCAGCTGCACCACTGGTAATCCAGAACTCCTCCCATGGAGGCAGCACAATTTGCAACCAACCATGCTGTTGCTGGGGAGTGAAGGAAGGGTCTTGGGGAAGAACAACTTTGTTAAATATTTGGCCATGTTGTCTGCATCTGGTTTTCATCAGAGCCTTCCAACTGCAACTGTAAGAAAAAGATGAGTCAGACATCATAGAATCACAGAATCATAAAATGGTTTGCATTGGAAGGAACCTTAAAGCTTATTCCGTTCCAACCCCCTGCCATGGGCAGGGACACCTTCCACTACAGCAGGTTGCTCAAAGCCCCATCCAACCTGGTCTTGAACATGGCCAGCAGCATTCAATGGGGCAGCCACAGCTTCTCTGGGCAACCTGTGCCAGAGTCTCAATACCCTCACAGAGAGGCACTTCCTAATGTCTAATCTAAATCTCTCCTTGTCAACTTAAAGCTATTCCCCCTTGTCGGGTCACTACATGCCCTTGTAAAAATTCCATCTTCAGATTTCTTGCAGGCCTCTTTAGGTACCGGAAGACTGCTCCAGCCCTCTGATCATCTTCATGGCCCTCATCTGGATGTGCTTCAACATGTCCATGTTCTTATTGTGCTGGGGGCCCCAGAGCTGGAGGCAGTACTGCAGGTGGGGTGTCATGAGAGCAGAGTAGGGGAGCAGAATCACCACCCTTAACCTGCTGGTCACACTATTTTTGATGCAGCCCAGCATACAGTTGGCTTTCTGGGCTGCAAGCACACACTAACACCTCATGCTGAGCTTCTTGTCAGCCAACAACCCCAAGTTCTTCTCCTCAAGGCTGCTCTCAATCCAATCCCTTGGTGCTATGTGATAGGACAGTCTAGTTGCAGAAAGAGGAGCCGGTTTTTGGAAAGCTGAATTACTTCACCTGAAAGGGTGAGTGCAAGCTATATTTCAGAGCAATCCCAGGCTGAACACAACAGGGCAGAAATAAATCTTGTGAGTTCTTGGGTGTGTCTTCTAGGTGAATGGAAATAAAGAGGCAGAGGGGAGAGATGCTTTAAAGTAGGTGACAGGCAGCAGTGGTGAGAAGCATGACTTCCCTCCTTTCAGAGAAAGTATGGAAGAAAGTACATTGAGAAAAGGCAAGACACCTCTTGAAGACACAGTCCATGAAAAAGTCAGTCTTACCTAACTAGATAATGTCTGATTTTAGTTATTTTTGAATTATGGTAGTTGTACTTCTTCCACTATTTTGCACTCTATTGTTGTGCTTCATGGTGTAATAAACCTATGAAATCTGAAATTTCTCAAAATTGCTTTCTGGTCTACCTTACTCAAGAAGTCAGACCAAGTTTGCTATGACTTGCCTCGAGGAATCCTAGACTTCTGGATTTGTAGCTTAGTTTGTGATACAGGAAATATTTTTGCATTGTTTTTTCTAGATGTCATATGTTTAAGTCACTCCCTCCTGGACAGCAAAACATTTTAGTGCATGACTTGTTCTTTACAAAAAATAAAAGATACTTTTTTCTGTCTAGAGATGTACAATAAGCAAAGTTTCTCAAACTAATTTTGTGTTGATATAGAAAGTTCGTATATCTTTCTTTTTTGTGCTTCTGTATCAGCACTCCCTCTTATTCTGATACATGGACAACGGTCCTAAATACTAAGACAATGAAAATGTCACAGTTTACTATCATATTTTAACTTGTGAGAATTTTTCACTGTATATAACAACATATAATAATAATAATGCATGTACAACAGTACAATAGTAATAATGGCCTTCCAATTTTTTTCATATATATGTATAATTTAGAAAACTTGCCAAAATGGGATGTTAACTTCTGTATTTTTAAAAGCACATAAAGAACATTTAAATTTGCTTACAGAAACCTAGGTAGCTAATTATTTAGTTCTAAAATGCAGCCATTTTTCTTTCAAATTATTTTAATGAAATCTTAGAAACATTCAGAATGGAAGCGGACCTCTGGAATTCATCTAATTCACTGTTTGAAGTAGGTCCAGTTAGATGAGGCTGCGCCAAGATTTGTCAAGTCAAATTTTAATTTCTCCAAGGACAGAGATTCCACATCTTCTCTGGGCCCTGTTCCAATGCCTGACCACTGGTTCTAGTTTTCCCTGATATCTAATGGGAATTTCCCGTGCTTCAGGTCATGCTCATTGCAGCTCATCCTGTTGCTATTTACCACTGGAAAGAGTTTGGCTCCATTTTCCCTGCTACCTCCCACCATGCAGTTGCAGAGAGCAGGAAGATCCTTCCTTTCCCTCTTCTTCCATAAGCTGAACCAGCCCAGCATCCCCCAGCTGCCCTACACTCCAACCTAGAACATCACAGGGACCATTCTCTGGACCAGTCCTGCCATGTAGCACACTGATTGCTCCCCTCAGTTTGGTATTGTTGCCACCTTTTCAAGATTGCCATTCCTCCCATCATCTGGGCTGTCAATAGACACATTAAACAGTACTCCGATGCTACCTCCTTGCCTGTGTCCCAAATTTTTGTTTGGTTGTTGCAGGCCTACTGATGAAGAGAAAGCCTGCCCACAGCTGACAGAGGGCACAAGCTTCCATTTGCTCCCATCACAAGTGTCTTCAAATGCTCCTTGTCGACCCATGGCCTCAAACTTTCTCTTTAGTCTGCACTGTGTGGCTTGAATTTTTGCCTCTACAAGATGTCCAAAAAGACCCTGTGGAGATCCTGTACCTCCTTCCCAATGCTACACAGTCTGTTCATCTCCCACCACCACTCTTGAAATGACTTCTTCAAACACTGAATCTGCAATTGAGATTCAAATGAGACATATCTTCCTCATCACCTTCACCAATGTGAAACTGAGTCAGTGGACTTTAGAAAACAACAAATGTCGTTTGACAGTTTGACATTACCATGAACTGATACCTGGTCCAGGTCTGAGCATTTTAACACCTCCATTTGTCCTCAGGTGCCTGTGTATGGCACCCAATCTTGTAGGTGCCTTCTGAAGAGAGAGGCATATCCCTGAATTCACAGCAAGTGCCATGTTTCACAATAGGCATTTAAAATAAGGACTAATATTCACACCACAAATATTTCTACAGCAGTTCTACCCCGAAGTTCATATGAAGACAACAATATTTTGTTCTCCACAAGATGTTGGAGGGTTTTCCTCAGTGCAAATAGTCTTAAGAGAAGCTTCTCACCTTAGACAAAAAGCAATGACTCATAAAACCACTCATTGTAGGTGTAAACCCAAGGATTTCTCAATGCCATTTTGAAATGCAAACATCTCCTTGCTGCAGGGGTAGTTGTAACTTACTATTTAGATATTAATGATCAGGCCATGTTTAGCTGATTCTAGAGAGGAGCTCAAACAAAAGGGCTGCTCCTACACGGCCTGGCAGAGGTACCAGCAGCGTTATCCGCTGTGGCTTGGCAGATGGAGGTCCACTGTTAAGACACTCAAATGCAAGAGTACTCCTAAACATTATGCTTATATGCAGAAATGAACATCGCCCAGCTTGTAACTCAGGGGGAGGGGAAAGGTTCAAACTAGTCAATAAAAGCTTATTCAATGCAATGGAGCAAAAATTCACAGTTCAAACTCCTTCCTGCTGCTCACTATCTCCTCAGCTTGCAATCAGCTGACAAAGAGAAAGTAATTGTAATTCCATTTATTGAACCAAGAAATGTTTTATCAGATAATAACCCAGATAGGAATTTTAATTCCAGTGCCTACCTTTGTAACAGGTATATTGACTGACTGCAATAAATTGTAAATATGTATCTGAGGAAAGGTCTTTAGAGTGATTACTGTAAGGAAGACTATACTCCTGTATAGAACCTGTAAACCTGATAGTCCAACTGTATTTCCCCAAAATTCAAATAGGGTATTTTCAAAGAATAATTCCTCTCCCTTCAGTTTCACTCAGAATGAAACAGAGAAGGAATCTGCTGTCACTGAGTGCTAGTTTCCAGAGACATTGTTCATTGAGAATTTCTAGCTCTAGACCCAGTCTCTGGCCATCCCAGTCCAAACTTCTCCATGCCTCAAGTGAAGGCTGTAACCACTGGGTGGTCACCTGCAGTATCTCCTGACAAAGCACACAGAAAAACTAGGAGACCTATAGAAAGCAGAAACATCTGACAAGAATGTCTCTTTTTCATTTTGATGGGAAATTTCCAAACATTCCCACCAAAAGCTTCCATTTCAAAAGATTTAACATTTCCTCTTCAGACCCATAACAAATAACCAAGACAAATGTCTAATTTTAACATTACCCACCCACCTCCAGCCATGATATGAGCTGCTTTGTACAGCTGTTTCACTGTCTGTGGTTCTCTGTGCCTGTAAAGAGCTTTATTTCTTCTCTTTGAACAAAATCAGCTGGCAAAGATGGCATCTTCAACCAGATCTGTGACGAACAAGGCAAAGACACTGGAGTCCTGGGACACTGCTGTTCACATACACTGGGAGGACAGCTCAGGGAGGGGTGACCTGAAATGATGACTTGCTTATACAGAGAACATCATTCTTAGCTTTGTAGAAGCTGATCCCTTCATATGCTGTCTATTTCCAGAACACTGAGTGAACATGTCCAAATGGCAGTTCGGGGTATGGTTGCTTCTGCAGCCATTGGGTCACTGCTTGGAAGAATTGTATCATACTGCAGATAATTTTCATGGGACTTTTTTTCATATGCAATAATATTAAGAGGCAAGGGTGATAAATTGTGTGGTTTCTGTGGGCTGCAGTGCAAAATCCAGGAGTTAATAGGCTTGAGGAAATGATCTGAAAATGCTGTATCAGCAACCTGTTAGACTTTCTTTTTCACTCCCCACCCATAGTCACCTGCTTTTTCAAACAGGCAAACAGTGGTAACAGGCTAGTTCAAGTTTCGTACAGGTATGTCATTAAGAGCAACAAGAAAATCTTTCCTTGACTAGTTAACTGCAATTCTCAGGATTAAGTCTATTCATTGCCAGAACAGATATAATGACTCATCTCCTATATTAAGTAAGAGCCAACAATGTAGTACAGTACTGAATTTCTCCCAGCCCTGACACAAGAAGAATTTGTCACAAGTTAATCACCTGCAGACTTTAACTAAGGTGTTCACCCCTCATGTTCGTATGACCAAGGTTCTGATTTAGCTGCCTTCAGAGATTACCAAAATTTCCCAAAGCTATACATTACCAGCACCAATTGACAGGAGTTTTTTGTCCCTTGTCTCCTGCCTTGACCACTCAAAAATATTGGTTTTGTGGTACAAATCAGGTTGAAATTTAACTGGCATTCCAGTGTCTCATGTTAACATTGCAACAGTATTGCCCTAGGCATCTTGCATTTGGGGGAACACTACAGTTCTTCCCATCCCCAACTGAGATTCAGTGTTTAATGAGGGAGATTCTTTGTTCCATAAACAGAAGAGCAACAGGTTTCCCTACACACTATTTCCAGACCACAGAAAGAGGCATGTGATTTACATTCAGCCAGAATGGTTAGACTGAATGACAACTACTTATGATCCTATAGTAAGAAAATTATACGATATGAACTGTTTTCTGTGGTTTTGTATTTTTTTTTAATTTTTCCCCAGTAGATTTCTAGCTTAAATTTCCAATGACTCCTGAAAAGCACCAAGTGTACAGTTACCTTTTTTTTTTTGACAATCTCAAATATTTAAAGCCTGATAAAGCTATAAAATTCTCAAGTTCTTTTTATTGTTGTTTTGTTTTTCTAAACACTCAGGTCCTTTCAGATCAGCTTTAATGCACCCACATATTGTATTTATTACCATCTACTTTCATATGCTATCTGCACTTAATAGGATGAAGTAAGATTTTGCCAGTAGTAGAAAACTCCATTTACTTTTCCCAGCATCTTTGCCAAATGGCCATAAAGGTCTACCTGGTAAATGGCCAATGAATGCTGGTGGTCCATAACCACAATTTCTCAAACAATACAGAAAGAAATCTGCCTTGGAATATCTGTGATCTGCCAGCAAACAAAGTGTTTATTCACTGGGATGAAATAATAGTCATTCTTCAAATCATGAATACAAACTTTTTGAAGAGAAAGATTTCTTCTATTCTGTGCAGTGGGACCATATATGCATCCCAAAATCTGACAGTATTTTTAGAGCATTGCTAGCTGTATTTCAGTCTCTGTAATGAAATGAGTATGTTGTATGCAGGAGGTGGGCTCCTATGGCTAATGAGTTATCTCTCTACACATCCCAAACTTGATGCTACTGCAAGCAACACAACCCAGCAGCACTGCTGCTTTGTAGCCAAGTGGTTAGGTGTATCACCCTGCAGTTGTAAACTGTGGCTCTATCCCATATATCCTGCCTACAGAAGAGGTGACCTTCCTCACTATTCTCTGATAACACAAAGTAACCAGGAAGTTCCAAACAGCACTAATGGTATTGTTTGCTTTCACTGACTTGAAATCTGCTTTCAAAACTAGCCTGTATATTTTTTTTTCCCCTTTGCTGCCTTCTTTGTGAAAAATGTCTCAAATACCACCACTAAATGTAAAAAAAAAAAAACTAACACGCAGGCTTCTGCAACATGAGTTACTGATGACCACATCTCTCACCTTTCGGGTGGGATTTAGAGACCTTCTGGGCAAGAATTTGCACATGCACTTCCCTGTTTCATTCAGGTCCATCAGCCTTGCAGGGAGAGCTCCCAGAGGCTTTCAAAGGGATTCCTCTTTGATCTTTACTGGGAGCTTCCTAACAAATCTGTCTCCACTTTCTAATTTCTGATTGTTTTAATGTAGTAGCTCCATAAAATCCAGTGGGTGTAAACTGAGCCCAGCTTTCATTACAGTTCACCTTAAGACCCTTTTGGGAAAGAAACTCTGTATCTTGACATGCCAGCATAAAGCACAGGGGCACATTTCCAGAGATTTCAACATTCCTGCTTTCTTCCAGATACCCATCTAGCTGGCTGTAGCACACCTGCATGTGTTCTTGCCCTGGAGCAATAACTGCCTTTGAGGAGCTGCAGGGATGCACCTCTGCCAAGAGCCCATTAAGACTTATCTGCAGAATGACTGAGTGAAGACTCTCAGACCTTGTGGCACTGGAAAGTGCAGGCCTGTGTGAAACCATGAGAGATCTGAGTGAGCAAGAAGGGTCTGTGCAGACTGGAAGAGGAGATGGTTGTTACAAAACAGCTATCGAGAGGTTAACAGCACAATCCAGAAATGCTTTGGGATAATGCCATGCGCCAAACCTCCTTTCCTTCCTGTTCATTCGGCAGCAGTCGTCCCTGCACATTATTAGGATGCAGCTGAAATAAAAATAACTTGTTCACTGCAACTTTCTAGACAGGCTTCAGATGGGCAGGTTTTCTTGTGCAGGAAGAGCAATGGAGCAGGAAGGGAGGAGAAGGATTATCTGTTAAAGCCCTTTGCAAGTCTTGTCACCTCAAGCAAAGACTGCTGCTTTGATATCTGTGCTAACGTCAGGGTGCTCTCTGCTCTAGAACCTGAATGCTTCACCAGCTTCCACAAGAGTCTAAATTTCTCTTGCTTGCACACCAGTTCCCTGCCACATTCCAGAGCTGTGGAATGCTTAGTGATAATCCTTTTTTCACTGGTGATAGAGAAACACCACCATTAGATGTAAAGCTATGGTCCTGTTCAAATCACACAGCACAGTAAAGTTATATGGAATTTTTCTCTCCTTCAGGAATTAAAAATCAGGAAGTAAGGCTACCACAACATCTTAGGGGTCCTCTGCACTCAGAGACACTTTCAGGAGGCAGCTGATCCCTGTCTTACACACTCACTTTAGGGTGATTCTTCTTTTTCCCTAAAAACATATTAATAAGCTCCCCAGTAACTGGCGCTTCCCATATATGAGTCCCATCCAACTGAAAACAGGTATTTGAGACCTTTCTAAGTACTTGACACACACAACTCATAAAGTTATAGTCACAATAAAATGGTGGTGCCAACTCTTACTAATAAAAGCATATCCGAAACGCCACAGAGCCTAAGTCTCACTAGAAGTCGGTCAGATTTGTTAACAAGGGTTAGGGCTGTATGTCGCTTTTGCAAATATTACAGCAGTTACAGATCGACCCTGGAAATCTCTGCTCAGTCCTGATGTTTTCACTTCAGAATATATTCTGGCAGAAAAGCCTCAAGAACAATCCTCAGTCTTGAAAATTTTCCTTGTATAAGAGATACTTGAGGAATTAAATTGATTAATGCAACAAAAACTTAAACAGTGATTTGGTGACAAACCTGCCAGTACAAACCTACATTTGGGGGACATTTCCAATACTTCTTTCAATCAAGCATCAAATTCATCAAAAGACATGACGTCATTCAATAGCTGGAAGCCAAAACTGAACAGAATCAGGCCTATAATAAAGATGTATATTTTTTTAAAAGGAGGATGATTGACCACTAAGGTGGTGATTGATTCCCTGCCAGTGAAAGCATTTTGTAGGCAACGAAAGCACTAAGACAGACTGACCTTTCCACAGGCATACTGAAGCATGGCTGTGGGGTTGATACAGAAATTGCTATGTGAGCTTGATAGTCCATGCTGTTTGGAAATGGTAGCAGTTACCCACTTTTCTCCTCAAATGTATGATAGTCTCTTTGCCTCTATCTTTAAGGCTTTATTCAAGAGTTGTTTGGGGGTCCCAAAAGATGAAAAGGAAAAGAACATGGGGAAGGCATTATAGAATATTTGAGATACTGATAGGAAACCAATGAATGAGTAATTCTCAAATGGCGGTTGGAACTAGATGATCTTTAAGGTCTTTTTCAATCCTAACTATTCTATGATTCTATGATAAAATATTTGCAGCGAAAATAACAGGGTGCTTGATGCAAACCAGAAAAGATGATCTACCTGTTTGACGTGACAATGGCTAGAAAAGTTAGATATTTGCAGTCATTATGACACTGCAATATCTTTTTTTTCCAATATCTTTTTTCTTTCCTACTAGTAAAATCCATAGTGAATAAGAGATCAGACCTTGAAAAAAATTGAGCTTTTTTGGCATCTCAAGAACTATGCCAGCCAGCAGTAAAACAAAAGCAAGAAACCATTCTAGACTTCAAACTATGGGGAAGATACAAAAAATTACTTTTTATCCCCTTTCTCTGAATTTCTGGGTTTTCTTACCAGCTAAGGAATGGAGAACTGTATTTGGACTGTCCAAAAAAGGAGAATGCCAGATGCATTGTTCCTACCATCAAGCTTCATACTGGGGCAGGGCTCCGGTGCTTCAGGTGTAAACAAGACCACGCAGGGTCAGGAGCCGAGAAAAAAGGACACTCCAGCGCCAATCCAGTAAAAGCGCGGGTGGTAAAGCCTCACCAGGAGACATACACCTACCTAAGCGGCCTAGAAAGCCTGCAAGTGTCGAACAGTGTTACAGTCAAGGAAAACAGGTGGAGATTTACCCACGGACTTTAGCAGTGTTCCCAAAATTCCCTGGTAAAAGCAGAGGTTTAGTTACAACGAGTCTGCTGTCGGAAACAGCACGTTTTCCTCCATCCAAGCGATTGGATGATCAGACTCGTATGATTGCTTTTGTGTGCTGACTCACCAGAGGGCAGCAGCTTTCCAGATGTGATGTCAGCCTGTAAAAACGCAAGTCCCTCTTGCTCTCGCTGTTGCTCTCCAGGTCAGACCATCCCTCTTCTTACTGTACCATGATCTTAATAATCCCATTTTGCATGCTTGGCTGGCAAGCTAAACATAGCAATGTTTTAGAATAACAGCAAGTTAAGTCAGGTATCTGATACATGGTTAATTCACAGCTCAATCTCAGTGGGTCTGCAGTATCAGAACAATCTCACACAATTAGTCTGAAATGAGTAACCCATTTAAGATGATCTGTTGTCTCATACAGACAGGTTTTTCTGTCACTTGCCATGGCAAATTGAAAAAGAACCTTTACTTTAGAGGCTAGACGTGCTGGCAGCAAGACACCTTTTCTTTACAGCAGTTTTCTACTTTTAACTCAAAGATGGAGAAAATTACATTTATCCTCTATTAAGACAGATGAATACTCTGTCTTCCAAGAACATCCCCTGGCAGGGAGAAAGGCAGACATCTCTGTATCTCTAGTGATGAATGTGTCTGCAGATATCCTTTGTTAATAGCTCCTCTACCTTTCCTATCCCCTCATTTCCCATGCCAAAATCAGGGCAATATTTCCCTCCTGGTGGCAGAAGTGGGGAGAGTTTCTGGGAGGCTCAAGAAGCAGTGGCATTTCTATTCTCACTGCCTGGCTTCTCGTGGCCTGGTGTAAAACCAGTGCCTCAAATCTTACAGCACAGGCTTGGTGAATGTCTTTCATTTACTAAACTGAAGATTAACTGCAGAGACTGAACCAAGTCCATTTATGTTGCAGCTGAATGGGAGCAGTGCCACTGTTCACAGCAGGCCTGTAATTTGCCACGAGCAGTGTGGAGAATGTCTCTAACATTCATTCCAAAGGGAACCCACTGGGAGAGCACATTGGATGTACATCCCCTGAGCAGCCACCAAGGTTCTGCACAAGTACAAGATGCAGTCCTAGCATAGTTAGAGAAAACCAAAACCCACTATTTCAAGTACCTCTGCTAGTCGAGTGCTCCTGGGGAGGTGAGAGGGATTGGAACAAACAGTAGGGGAATGCAAAGTCTTATCAAAAAATCCCTAATGAGAGACTATAAGAATTTGCCAAGTACTAGGGAAGCGTGCCATACATGTGCGAGACTGCAGGCTGGAGCACAGTAGGTTCATAGCAAAATGTTCAAAAAGTATAAACCCTTTCCACACACCCTATGCACTTGAGACCAAACTTCTCAAAGATCCTTAAGTGTTTGGCTTTATGTGGAAGCAATAACGCAGAACAGAAATTAAGATTTCTCAATAACAGAGGGGACTTCCTCCTTGCACCAGCAGATACCACTTAGAGATTAATTACTTGGATCTTAAACATGTCTTTTGGGTGCTACTTGAACTGAAGTAGACGACCTAGATGAAATCACGAGTCTGGTGGGTTAGTCACTGTACACATGCACACTGCCAAGAAAAGACAGGCCCTGCCCTAAGCCATTCACTCTCTAAATAGCCTGGAGAAAGGATGGGAAAAAAGGGACATGGAGAGGTGAAAGGGCTTAGCCAAGGTCCTACTGCAGCAGAGCAGGAAGGGTGGCACAGAAGACATGGAATTTAAGGGCCAGGGGGGACTAACACTGCTGGTTGATAATCAAGGATCACCTGCTACAAGCTCAGGAATGTTAGATCCCAACTAGAAGGAAAGGGGGCAAGAAGGCTGGGAGGCCACCACAGATGGGTAAGGAACTGCTGAGAAAACTTTGAGGGAAAAAAAGAAGCTTATAAAATGTGGAAGCAAGGACAGGCAGCCTGGGAAGAATAAAGGGACACTGTCTGGACGGCTAGGGATCAGGGGAGGAAAGCTAAGGCCCAGTTAGATTTGGGTCTGGCAAGGGATGTGGAAGATAATAGGAGGGGCTTCTAGAGGTATGCCACTAACAGAAGACAGACTAGGGATAAAGTGGGCTCTCTCCAGAAGGAAACAGAAGGACTGGCTACCCTGGATTTGGAGAAGGCTGAGATTCTTAATGACTTCTTTGCCTCAGTCTCCACCAGCAAATGCTGTGACCACACTGCTCTAGTCTTGGAAAGCAGACGCAGGGACTGTAGGAATGAAGACCTTTAAACCCACTGTAGGAGAGGATCTGGGTCGAGACCATCTTAGGAACTTGAACGTGCACAAGTCCGTGGGACCTGATGAAATCCATCCGTGGGTCCTGAAGGAGCTGGCAAATGAAGTTGCTAAGCCACTGTCCCTCATATTTGAAAAATTATAGCAGTCAGGTGAAGTTCCCAGTGACTGGGAAAAGGGAAATATAACCCCCATTTTCAAGAAGGGGAAAATGGATGACCTGGGGAATTACAGACCAGTCAGTCTCACCTCTGTGCCTGGCAAAATCTTGGAGCAGATTCTCCTGGAAGGCATGCTAAGGCACATGAAAATCAACAAGGTGCTTGGTGACAGCCAGCATGGCTTCACTAAGGGGAAATCCTGCCTGACCGATTTGGTGGCCTTCTATGATGGGGCTATAGAACTGATGGACAGGGGTAGAGCAGTTGATGTCATCTGCCTGGACTTGTGCAAAGCCTTCAACACTGTCCCACACGACATCCTTGTCTCTAAATTGGAGAAACACCAATTTGATAGGTGGACCACTCGGTGGATGTATGGCCGCACGCAAACAGTTGTGGTCAATGGCTCAATGTCCTGCTGGTGACCAGTGACGAGTGGTGTCCCTCAGGGGTCCATGTTGGGACCGGTCTTGTTCAACATCTTTGTCGCTGACATGGACAGTGGGATTGAGTGAGCCCTCAGCAAGTTTGCCGATGACACCAAGCTGTGTGGTTCGGTTGATACGCTGGAGGGAAGGAATGCCATCCAGAGGGACCTTGACACCCTTGTGAGGTGGGCTGATGCCAACCTTATGAAGTTTAACCATGACAAGTGCAAGGTCCTACACCTGGGTCAGAGCAATCCCAGGCACAGCTACAGGTTGGGCAGAGAAGAGATTCAGAGCAGCCCTGCGGAGAAGGACTTGGGGGTGTTGGTTGATGAGAAAATGAACATGAGCCAGTTTCAGTGTGCGCTCACAGCCCAGAAAGCCAACCGTATCCTGGGCTGCATCAAAAGGAGCATGACCAGCAGGTGGAAGGAGGTGATCCTGGCCCCCCTACTCTGCTCTTGTGAGACCTCACTTGGAGTATTGTGTGCAGTTCTGGTGTCCTCAACGTAAAAAGGACATGGAACTGTTGGAACAAGTCCAGAGGAGGGCCACGAGGATGATCAAGGGACTGGAGCACCTCCTATGCAGGTAGGCTGAGAAAGTTGTGGCTGTTCAGGCTGGAGAAGAGAAGGCAGCGTGGAGACCTCATAGCCTTCCAGTATCTAAAGGGGACCTATAAGGATAATGGGGAGGGACCCTTCATCAGGGACTGTAGTGATAGGACAAGGGGTAATGGTTTCAAACTTAAACAGGGGAAGTTCAGGTTACATATCAGGAGTAAGTTCTTTACTGTAAGGTTGGTGAGACGCTGGAACAGGTTTCCCAAAGAAGTGGTAAATGCTCCATCCCTGGCAGTGTTCAAGGCCAGGTTGGAAGGAGTCTTGAGTGATGTGGTTTAGTGTGAGGTGTCCCTGCCCATGACAGGGGATTGGAGCTCAATGATCTTAAGGTCCTTTCCAACCCAAACCATTCTGTGATTCTGTGACTGAACAAGAACAAGGGTAAGCAGTCAGGAAGAAGCTGCATGAATTATTTGTACAAGCTGCAAATGAATTAGTAGTGCAGAAGAAAGACACTCTTTCAGATTTTACAGCAATCAAAAGGCACCCTGCATCATGAGCCAGGCTGCAGCCAGAAAAGTGATCATGTAACATGTAGGAGGACATGGGTTTAAAGAAGAGCAGCTGGGAGCTGCTGCCACCCATTTGAAGAGGAGTGTGTTAATTTCCCCAGCTCATGCTTTGGAATGAGGTCCCCCTCCATGGTGGCATAACAGCACCACAGGTGTTCACTTTGGAGAGTACAAAACAGCCCCACTGCTGCACAGGCTCATCCCACGGATGTGGGCATTGTTTTCTGCTATAGCTGCTGTGTGGCTTCAGAGGAAGGCAACTGCCTGCTGAGCAAGTGTGGCCTTCTAAGAAACAGGCAGAGTTTTCAGATATCCACCCTCCCATAACCACAGTTCCTTCAATGGATGATAATTTTATCACCAATGACTAAAACTGAGCATTTGCAAGCCTGCAACTGTGTTTTTGTTACCAAGGCTTAAAACCTCAGTCCCTAGAGTCACCAGGAGTTCAGGCACAGTGGTTACACCCCAGGTTTCCTCTGAGACTGCACTCCTTCTCCCAGGACACCTCCAGAAGCCCCCATCCTCAGCCGCCCTCCCCTTCCCATCACCACAGCACCCCAACTCCCTGTGAGCTGGGGACAGCTCATGCTCCCCCGTGGATTTGTTGCCTCTTCACCCCCCTTGTCTCAGGCTAGTTAGAAGCGCTGCTCCTTCTGCTTTTCACTTTGCTGCAGTATAGGAGGTGAAGTGTGCAAGCAGCCATGGAAGCTACCAAAGGGGACCTACTTTGCCCTTTTTTTTCTGTCATTAGCATGACCACTCTTTGGTAAAGCTTGTACAGCATTGTCCTCTGCATCTCAGTAAAATCATAGTTTCCACGATCAAGTTAGTACAAAAAGAATTATTTAATAACAACAATGAAAAAAATCTAAGGTTCAAGGAGCCCTTTTCCAGAAGTAACTCTCATTATATAGGCTTAGGTTTCTACACATTTTTTCTACACAAGTCTCTGATTTTCAGAGACTTGATAGCTTCCTAAGGGAAAAAAAAACATAATTTAGATCATGCAGTGTACGAAGAGCTGGCAGGTTCTGGTAGCAAGCAAAATACAGCAGCAAATGTTTACTTTCTAATAGATAAGCAAGAGTCTTGTGTCTTCCTGGAGCCTGACTGGAATTCAGATATTGTTTGACTTTTTCTCTCCCACAACACACATTTGATCTTATAATACTTTTGAAACCTTGAGCAAATAGAATACTGCAAGTTAAACATTACATGAGTCAAATGTACCCATTACCATGACTTCAAAACAACTGCTCAGAGGAATCTGTAAGCAAATATTTTAAAGAGAAATTAAGAGTAATCAGTATTTATTGCAGATCACTTTCCTAATAATTCACCTGCCAGCTCTATGAAGATCTCTGAATATAACACCAATACTAGCCATTCCTACAGCTTCTTTTTGTTGGTGGGTAGTTGTTTTTTCCCCCCATCGGAGAAGCCCAGAGCGTTTGACATCTGTTCATTATTTACCCAGTGCAATGCACTTGGCAAGTGCAGCCAGTTCTGGTCATTTCATCACAACAGTAAACCAAAGCACAGCAAGGCAGAACCTCAGTGCCAGTGTTAATGGCTTAAATGGCACTATGACAATTTATACCAGGTAATGATATATCCAAGGATGTTAAATTGTTGCCAGGGCTATGAAATAAGTCAGGGTGCAGCTGATAGCAGAGGGAGACTGTTCTGGTCACCTTTGCTGACAGCAGAGCACCTGCACATTGAGCCACTGCCAGCTCCTGTGAAAATACTGTAAGAAGGGAGGGGTTTTTAGGAGTCTCGAGAGTACTTTTTTTCATTACTTAAAAATTAAAAAATAACTCATTTGTCCACTTAAATACATGTATCTGAGAAGCGTTTAATAAAAATATATTGAAAATTCTAATACGAAAGTGAAATATTTATTTTCAGTATTATAGTTACTCACCCCCTCTAAACTGAATTCCCTCTGAGCAAACATGGCACAATAACATTTAAATTCAGCTGTTTCAAAACCAGTGCTAGAACTACCACTTATCTCAGTGGAGTCAAGATCTCACCCAAAATAATATGTGAGCTCCTGCAGGTAACATCTGAGGACAAGCATCCTGAAAATGACACGTTTCCTTTCTTTCACGGGTTTGGGACGAGAGGCAGGTACTTTTTTAAGCTGAACATAGCCGACAGCATGCCATCTTTGATCTCTATAGCTTTCTTGGTGTCACACTAAAGCAATCCAACTATCATCCTTGTTAAAATATAATGCCTTGCATAAGGCAAAAGTTGGTCTAAGCATGCTATTAGAAACAACAGTGTTGATGATACAAATAGCCTGAAGTAATACCTACACTTTTATTAAGAAAAAATCCTGGATTATTTTATTTCACACAGACTGACATTGCTGTACCATCTCTAACCTTTATGCTTGGGAGTATGCTTTTCTGTTTTAAACATTATTCTTCCTCCTTTGCTGTACTCAAAGCTATCTCTTAAGATAGTGCGACATCAGTTTTTCAGCAACAAAACAGTTTCCTGACCAAAAATTATATAGAATCATAGAATCATAGAATAGTTAGGTTTGGAAAGGACCTTAAGATCATCTAGTTCCAAAACCCCTGCCATGGGCAGGAACACCTCACACTAAACCATCTCACCCGAGTCTTCGTCCAACCTGGCCTTGAACACTGCCAGGGATGGAGCATTCACAACCTCCCTGGGCAACCCATTCCAGTGCCTCACCACCCTAACTGGAAAGAATTTCTTCCTTATATCCAATATAAGCTTACCCTGTTTAAGTTTTAACCTGTTACCCCTTGTCCTGGCACTACAGTCCCTAATGAAGAGTCCCTCCCCAGCATCCCTATAGGCCCCCTTCAGATACTGGAAGGCTGCTATGAGGTCTCCATGCAGCCTTCTCTTCTCCAGGCTGAACAGCCACAACTTTCTCAGCCTATCTTCATATGGAAGGCGCTCCAGTCCCCTGATCATCCTCGTGGCCCTCCTCTGGACTTGTTCCAACAGTTTCATGTCCTTTTTATGTTGAGGACACCAGAACTGCACACAATACTCCAGGTGAGGTCTTTCAAGCACAGAGTAGAGGGGCAGGATCACCTCCTTCGACCTGCTGGTCATGCTCCTTTTGATGCAGCCCAGGATACGGTTGGCTCTGTGGACAGTGAACGCACACTGAAGCCAGCTCATGTTCAGTTTCTCATTGACCAACACCCCCAAGTCCTTCTCCGCAGGGCTGCTCTGAATCTCTTCTCTGCCCAACCTGTAGCTGTGCCTGGGATTGCTCTAACCCAGGTGTAGGACCTTGCACTTGTCATGGTTAAACTTCATAAGGTTGGCATCAGCCCACCTCACAAGGGTGTCAAGGTCCCTCTGGATGGCATTCCTTCCCTCCAGGGTATCAACCGAACCACACAGCTTGGTGTCATCGGCAAACTTGCTGAGGGTGCACTCAATCCCACTGTCCATGTCAGTGACAGAGATGTTGAACAAGACCGGTCCCAGCACTGACCCCTGAGGGACACCACTCGTTACTGGTCTCCAGCCGGACATTGAGCCATTGACCACAACTCTTTGTGTGTGGCCATCCAGCCAGTTCTTTATCCACCGAGTGGTCCAGCTGTCAAATTGATGTCTCTCCAATTCAGAGACAAGGATGTCGTGTGGGACAGTGTCGAACGCTTTGCATAAGTCCAGGCAGATGACATCAACTGCTCTACCCCTGTCTATCAGTTCCGTAGCCCCAGTATTTTGATTTCCATATCAAATCCAGGGCAAATATATTTACTTCAGTAATTTTCTCAGGGCTTTAATAAGGCAAAGCAGCTTCATTTATTCACAGGTTTTTTGAGTGCTTGTTATTATTGTATCTAAGTGCCAGAAGGAAAAGGAAGTGACAATTATCAGGATTTTATTTTTTAGTTGCATAACTCTGCAGCAGACTAATAAGGAGTTCTACTAATAGAACTGCTTTAGGAGAATAGTCCATCTACCATGTGAAATAGAAAGGAACTTTAATGTTCTTTACTGCTCCTAACTCCAGAAATTGTAGGGTTTAATTGCCTTTTTTTGTTGGGTTTTTTTTTGAGCAAACATGTATTTTCAATAACATTGATTCAGATCCC
Organism: Pezoporus wallicus; assembly: GCF_028554395.1. Classification (NCBI taxonomy): domain Eukaryota; kingdom Metazoa; phylum Chordata; class Aves; order Psittaciformes; family Psittacidae; genus Pezoporus; species Pezoporus wallicus. The sequence goes on from NW_026642155.1 coordinate 48,107, forward strand.
ACAAGCTTTGAGACTATGTGGACCACCAAAACCGTTAACAGATCCTTTGTTTATTTTAACAGACAAACGAATGCAAGCTCCACCCTGTCCTTGGAGCCAAGAGAGAGTGGGTGTAAGTCAGTTCATTTACTTGCTTTCTGAAAAGGAGGTTTCTGAGTAGCATGAACTTTACATTTGTCTTAGAATACCCATACCACTTTAGCTCATGCATTGAGACATAAATCATGTAATATATAACATTGTAGTGTTTCATTGGGTTTTGCTTGCCCCCCATGTCACCCAATCCACACCCAACCCCCCCCACCCCCCCCACCCCACGTTAAAAACTGGACAGAGAAGACCATTAGAAAGGTAAAGTTATTTTAACAAAAAGCTGGGTCCCCAGCACAGGCAGGTTCTGTGGCTTGTAAGAGGACAGATACCTCTACTGCAAATCCTTTCTTGAACAGGTTTGCTGAAATACAGGAAAGTTAACTGACTTCAGCTCAACAACTCAAATCAATATTACAACAAAATAACCAATATTTTAGCAACCAGCTGTAGAACAGCTATGAATTTGTAGTTATTTATTTTTTGAACATTAAGCACTCTGGTATGTCATCCCCGATATAAACAGACCCTGCACTTTTTTGCATACATCTCGCCTTCTGGGTTTTACAGGGCCCTGGTTTGGGGCACTCAGCGCCTACAGAGCTACTCTCTTCCCACAGGCCTTTCACTTTTTGGCATTAAAAGTGAATATCTGTAATGTTTGCACTCTAATGAAGATCAGATGTGGCAAAAGATGTGGCAAGAATGAAAGCAGAGCCTTAATCTCACAAGCAAACTTTGGTCCCAAAAGTCTTCAGCTAAAGCCAGCTTTCTTCATCTGTCCCCTTCTGCCTGGATTTCTCCTTGTCTAGGCAAAGGTCTCCATGGACGCCAACATTTCCAGGCCATTTTTCGCTATTGGTATATAGTATGTGTGTCCATGTCGTCAACAAAGATGCTGAACAGGATTGGTCCCAACACGGACCCCTGAGGGACACCACTTTTTGCCTGTCTCCAGCTGGAAATTGAGCTGCTGACCACAACTCTGTTGCAGTCACTGAATGGGTGCAGCCATCCAGCCAATTCCTTACCCACTGAGTGGCCCATCCATCAAATCCATGTATCTCCAGTTTAGAAACGAGCTTTGCACAAGTCCAGGTAGATGATGTCAACTGCAATGACGTCAGCTGTTCTACCCCTGTCCGTCCGTTCTGTAGCCCCATCATAGAAGGCCACCAAATCGGTCAGGCAGGATTTCCCCTCAGTGAAGCCATGCTGGCTGTCACCAAGCACCTTGTTGTTTTTCATGTGCCTCAGCATGCCTTCCAGGAGAATCTGCTCCAAGATTTTGCCAGGCACAGAGGTGAGACTGACTGGTCTGTAATTCCCCAGGTCATCCACTTTCCCCTTCTTGAAAATGGGGGTTATATTTCCCTTTTTCCAGTCATTGGGAACTTCACCTGACTGCTATAATTTTTCAAATATGAGGGACAGTAGCTTAGCAATTTCATTTGCCAGCTCCTTCCGGACCCACGGATGGATTTCATCAGGTCCCACGGACTTGTGCACGTTCAAGTTCCTAAGATGGTCTCGACCCAGATCCTCTCCTACAGTGGGTTTAAAGGTCTTCATTCCTACAGTCCCTGCGTCTGCTTTCCAAGACTAGAGCAGTGTGGTCACAGCATTTGCTGGTGGAGACTGAGGCAAAGAAGTCATTAAGAATCTCAGCCTTCTCCAAATCCAGGGTAGCCAGTCCTTCTGTTTCCTTCTGGAGAGAGCCCACTTTATCCCTAGTCTGTCTTCTGTTAGTGGCATACCTCTAGAAGCCCCTCCTATTATCTTCCACATCCCTTGCCAGACCCAAATCTAACTGGGCCTTAGCTTTCCTCCCCTGATCCCTAGCCGTCCAGACAGTGTCCCTTTATTCTTCCCAGGCTGCCTGTCCTTGCTTCCACATTTTATAAGCTTCTTTTTTTCCCTCAAAGTTTTCTCAGCAGTTCCTTACCCATCTGTGGTGGCCTCCCAGCCTTCTTGCCCCCTTTCCTTCTAGTTGGGATCTAACATTCCTGAGCTTGTAGCAGGTGATCCTTGAATATCAACTAGGAATCTTGGGCCCCCTCACCTCCAGGGCTTTATCCCATGGAACCTTACTGGGCAGGTCCCCGAAGAGGCCAAAATCTGCTCTCTTGAAGTCCAGGGCAGTGAGCTTGCTGCACGCTATTCTCACTGTCCTGAGGATCTCAAACTCGACCGTCTCATGATCGCTGCAGCCAAGTCTGCCATGGAACATCACATTCACCACCAGACCCTTCCTGTGCTAAGTACGAGGTCAAGTATGGCACCTCTCCTTGTTGGTTCTTCTGTAATTTACACATTTCCTCTTGAAACAGATTTCCATGAAATTAAAGTTCTTTGTCTCATCTGAGCTCTGTGATAATGTAGGACCAGTATGCGCATATTTTTTTCATTATGTCCACTTTATAAATGGGTAAAACAAACCACAGAGGTTAAATAATTCATCTACAAAGTCTTTGGACACAGATAGAAGCTCTTGGTGGCTTGCATTTCCAACCACTTGATCTAAGAAAAAAGACCAGTGCCTCATACCAAAGAGAGCCAGATACCAGGCCATTTCAGAAGGAGGAGGAAGTTCTCCAACAAATGTGATGCCAGTGATTCCTTTTCATCCTTATAATCAAAGAGGAAGCTCTGCCACTAAGCCATACCTTTACTGGTTCGTATAAACCTCTCCAAGAACCAGTTTTATGTGAATTTGGGTCTTTTAGGCTAATGGGCTATATTCCTTCCAATTCCTTGTCATGAGAGGAACATTTCATAATAAACTGGGAGAGATGCTGCTGCTGGCTACCAGCTGGGAAAGAGCTGAGAGTTCTTGTAATCCTGGATATGTCACATGCATCTACCTGTGTCCTCAGGCAGGCAGATGCCTTCCAGTTTTTCATGCTAACAACTAGAAATAATATCTGCAATCTGTCAGTGCTCCAAGGCTCATCTCCTTCACTAAGCTCCATGACACATATTCAAGATTGCAGGCACTTCACATAGTGCTCTTTTTCCACCACAAAATCAAAAATGAGCAGGGCAGCCTTGCAGTCAAACTTACCGTTTCATACCTCCATCTTCCTGCTTTGAAGGAAGATTGCTAGCCTGTGAGTATCCCATTCTGTGATTATTTTGGAAATGAATTTGGTTATGCTGGATCATACCTGAAGGCTTCCTGAGAAAACCCAACAGGTTTTGCATATAAAAATTCTACTTTATGAGGCTCAGGACCATTCTATTCCATTTCCTTTGTCTATGATCAAATTTGCTTGCAGTAGATAGTTTTTTTTTTTCAGATTTAACCAGTACGAAGAATTTAAGCCAGCCAGATGGAAATACCTTCACAAAATTACTGAGAAATATCATGTACTAATACTGTGAATGAGTTCCAGGAATTACTGAAAGTCACTTGGTATTTATTGCTTAGTAATATAGTGCTTGAGGTTTCCTGTCACTAGTTCAGTTGTGCCAAAGTTTGAAAAGCTACAATACAGCTTTGTATGTTTTGCAAATGCCTGCTTCTACCAGATCGCTTTACAAAAAGAACTGACCTAGTATTCAAGGTTGCAGGACTTCATGACCAAGCTGCTTGCAAAAAATCACCATGAGACCACGGGCAAAAAAAGCCCCACAGAATTAAAGTGCAGTAGGCATCATGCTCCCATGATTTCAGACAAGTAACTATGTCACCCTTACCAAATAACTCAAGCCCAGTATTTCAGGTTCATTTCAACTTGCAGCTGCTGGTCCACATTAGATAGGCAGCCCCTCGCTGCTGTGAGAAGGGGTACTTCTAAGGCCACCATCTGAGATCCCAGTGTGGCTTTCATTACTGCAGGGAACTGTGTTCCTCAGCAGGAACACACAGGCTCTCCCATTCCTGACTGAAGCACAGCAGAGCAACCCAAGGCTCCCTGACTACACGACTGAGGATCACAGACCCACACAGCCTATCAGGGACCTTGGGAGGACACTTCTCCAACTCCCCAGAGCAGGCTCAGCCATGGGTTCAGACTAGGTCACTGAGGGCTTTATTATCATAGAAACATAGAATCATAGAATCATAGAATGGCTTGTGTTGTAAGGGGCTAGCAATACTCCAAGGATGGAGATGGCACAACCTCCCTGGGCCACTGCTGCGCTGTCTTTTCCTATCATTAGGCTGATCATCTCCTGTTTCAGTCTATGACCATTACCTCTCATCCTCCTGCTGTTTGCTGCTTTAGGAACAGTTGTGTCTCTTCTCAGTAACCTCCTCATAAATACTGTTTGACAGGAGAGCATAGGAAGAATGAGGCCGCTCCATGGTGGGCACAAACAAGGTGCCCCCAGCAGAGACAGTGCTGCCACCACAGCAGGTTGGTGACAGTGACCAGCTGCAGCCCTAAACAAGGTGAGGTAACAAGTCAGTCCTGGGATTCATCAAGGGAGCCCAGCCACAAACAGCAGGAAACAGGGCTGGGTGTCTTATGGTGCAGCGCAGGACTGATGGGCCAATATATTGGACTAGAGACCTCCAAGGTCCCTTCCAACTCCACAATTCTCTGATGTATCATTTCAGTCTTCATGTTTGCATTCTGGTAAAGGAGTACTAAAAAGTAAAGTGTTTTACCCATACACTGAATGATTGCAGTCTGATGGTCAGAGAAGGAGCTCCAAACTCTGAACCCCATTTTATAACAGTAGGTGCACAGTGAACAGAATCAAAGGAATTGACTGTGTTTAATTAATTCCCTCATGAGGTTTTGGATACTGTTCAGACCTAAATTCTGTGACACAGAATCTCTTACTATGTTCCTCAGCCTTTTTCAGAAGCTGCTTTCAGTGTGTTCAGTGTAAACAGGAAAATTATTGTCATTGTTGCATGCTGTGTCTATCTTTGTTTCTGTTTTCCCTGATAAGCCTCAAACTCATGAATTTCCCAAGTTTAGCAGAAGCTGCAACATTTACCAAATGAAGATAGTCTTGCCAAGGACATAAACTTATCCAGGCAAAAAAAATATACCTGTAAAACCCCAGTTCAATCAAAACTGAGAGATCAAGGCAACTGCAAAGGCCCAAGATGAGAAGCCTTTTTTGAGAGCTGAAGCAGGGTGTACTGACCAAAAGGAGGAAACATGGACAACTTTCAAATATGTTTACAGCAGAACAGTGGGCAGAACACATGTATTGCTCTGGGTATATTTTAACTGCCTCAAGGGACACACCTTGCACAGACAAAGCCACCCTCTAGTTTCATGTGCTGCCTCCCTCAGGAGTGAAAAGGCAGGCTTATCTGATGACAGAAATAGCCCTATGTCTCAAGTTCAAACAAGCTGGTAAACTATTTCTCTGCATGTTTCCTTAAAGAGACACTAGCTAGGTCATGTGCACTTCCTTGGAGACTATCCAGATTTTAAGGGATTCATCTTTTTGCCCCATAAAAAGTCAGGTCTGTACACCGGCACATCACTCTGATGTGGTTTTGCACCTATTTACATGAGTAATATCAACAGTGACATGGAGCAGCAAGGCAGTACCCTACAGTCTTTCAAGGATGTGTTCCAGTTCAGGTCTGCCACAACAGCAAGCTCACCAGCACCCTCTCTGCAAGAACAGCATAAATAATAACTAGTGCAAAGGATAGACTAGATACCAGATCAGAAGTGCTCTAATTCTACCACTCCGGTGTAAATTTGGGTGTGCTGGGGATTTCCAAATAGAGGGAATAGAGCAAATTTGGCTTCTGGAAACAGGTTGTGGGGACAGCCTTTCATTTTGCAACCCCGAGGAACAGACAACAGGTGGGAGTTTAAAGGGCTTTGCTAAACTGGCAGAGATCTGGGGCTAACTGGCACGCTTGCTCTCACACTGTATATGATCGTCAGAAAGAGCAGTCTCTCTGTGCCCGCTATCTGTGTTCTCACCATGGTTTCAAGCCTCTGTTTCTCACATCCTCCCTTTCTACTCATAACTGCCCAGTTACTTGAAGCGATGTGAATGGTTACACAGCTTCTCAAATAGAAGGTGCAAAATCACGGTGTCTCCCTAAACTGATCTCCTGACTGGGAGGCTGGGCACATGCAACCCTTGAATTACAAATACATCACCAGGACTGACAGATAGAAGGCAAGTGGTTATGGCGGTAAGCAGTGATATTTTTCCAGTTGTCTGCCAAGAGCAGCATGGACATTGTACTCAGTATGCTCTGCTTTGGAAAAGCATCCACGTAAAGTGCTTGCTGAGGAAAGAGTAACAGCACTGCAGGTTTGTTCCCGGTTGATGTCGTTATGTGATGGGCGCAGGTCAGAAAGAGAAAGGAATGGCTGAAGTGTAAGAAAGAATGGTCATCTGGTTGCTGTCTGTGCAGTGGGCATAGGTTAACTGAGATCTGGATGAGTAAATAGACAGTTCTCCAATTTAATGTTTTAAAGAGCAAATCACTTCAAATAAATGCACCTCTGCAACTCCCCTTTACATGCTTTGCTCTGCAAGAAGAGGGGTGGTAAATATATACATCTTCTATGAAATTTTAAATGCATTCATTTAGCTGGCAGAAATCATGATTTTGCAAAGATCACTAGAAGCAATATATTATTCTTAAGTCTTGGAAATGACAGAGAAAGGCAAACTGATCCAGTGGGAGACATACCCAGAAAGCAAAAAAACGAGAAATGTTTAATCTGTTTTTCTTACAGAACAAAGAAGACAAATAAAAAGACTCTGTTAGTTAGTCTAACTAGCAGAGAAGTCCTCTCATTAGGCAACACAGACCAGTGCTGCAGGCTTACAGAATCCATGGGTTCTTGTTTCTGTTGCTGTTAAACTCTGCTGCTCTACTCAAGTCATTTAGGCAAGCATATTTTAGGGAGGCCACTGACTAGGGAGTGCTTCTGATTTTGGAATTATGGTTATTAGTAGGTGCATAATATTTCCTCCTTTCTGACAGTCTGTTGTCAGCAAAGCTTTTGATCCCCAAAACAGAGGACACAAAAAACAGGTTTGCTGAAATGAACCTTTGGATGCCATTGTGAAGTACGTTGTGTACTTCATATTCTGGAAGTTCCCAGAAGACTCAGAAGCATCATATTCAATGAAAGGGGAAAGTTAATTTTTTTGTGGTAGTCACACTTTATCACACATAATCAGGAATATTTCAAGAATTCCCTCCGACAGTCATATGACAACTATTGCTGTGGCATTGGAGAAGGAAAGAAGTTTTATCTTATACCCAAGCCAGTGCTAAACTTGCACAGAAGACATGCAAACTGTGCATATTTATACAAGAAAACAAAACTACAGGTTAAATAAAGATGTTAGACAATATTTATTATTGAAACATTATTTCACAGCAGTGTTAAGGGAAGAGAAAAACAGAGAAACCAAGCAATGTTTTCCAGTTCTTCAACTTTTTTCTGGAGAAGCACAAATATGACACAGTATTGGAAGCAGAAATAGGAGCACAAGTCTGGTCAAAACAGCCTCAAGATTCTCCACATCTTGGACAGAGCAGAGGGCATTCAGCAGAAGATACTAAGGAAAGACAAATACCTGACATCCTTCTGGTAGGGGGCTGTTTCAAAATTAAGTCAAAATCAGGTGAAGGAAGGGAGAGAGTTGAACCATGATCCTTCACACTTCTGGTGAGATTTTGGACAAAGGGGGAAAAGAGATAGAGTTAAGGAAGTATAACCCACCCCTGCTTCTTTGTCTAACTCCAGGAAAAATCTGTGCCCATGAACCCTGAATAGTCTCACTTTTCCAGCTGGTTGGCACCTTTTAGGGTCTTCTATTTCATGAAGCCTCTTCTCCAGAGTTTCCTAAGGGTGCCTTACCAGCTTGCTGGCTTTTGTGAACTGCCTCTGTCTGGCACCTGGCTCCGCAAAGCTTTCACCAGGGAGTTAGGTGTCTCTGAGATCCAGCAATGACTGAGCACTAATTTAGCAGTACTGGTCTACCAATAACAGATGGTGATTAGGCTTACTTTGTGAAACAACTTTGATTTTGCTTTCATAATCATAGGAAGGCAGACTCCAGCAACAGCATGCCTGACTCAGTGGAGGAGACCTGAAATGATGCAGTCTCCCAGCCTCAGTTGCCCTTTTTTTTCTGTGGTGAGACCTCAGGCTCAACAGACCTTTGAGATGGACTTGCTGAGATTTTTTACTCATAATGAGCTCCCTAGAGAAATGAAAAAAAAAGCTTTTAAACTCACAAAGACAGTTTTATTTTAGATTTGGGAAAAGAAAATAAATAAAGTATAAAGGTCAGCAGAAATATAAAGATATTTATAACGAATTGTTTCCTGGTACCATTATCCCTGTTTCTGTGCCTGACTTCAGCCACTCTCAGGGCTACCCACACTCCCTGGTCCCTTAGGGGTTTCTCTACCCATCACCGTAAGACCACCCTTTTGGACTTGTTAGATATGTTCTGCCCTCTTCAGCATCAATGCTGCAAGGTTCCTGCTCTTTCATCCAGGGTCTAAATAGGTATCAGGGCATCTCTCGGTGTCTGGGACCCTATCTCCTTAAGCACATTCAGTTACTTTTGAAGGAAGAGATACTCTCCTCTCCTTTCCAGAAGTGTCCACATGAAACAGTTTTTATAAATACGCTTAATAAAGGCACTGAAAGCAAAAATTAATAAATGAACACTGTTCGCAAGCCCATTAGGCTTACAAGATGGAAAAACAGAAAATTCCCCTACATCACTCTGAAAGCAAGTCTTTGATTAACACTGGGTTTTGCAATTCAGATATGTTTTTGTCTAAATGGTTTGACCAATGGTTGAAATGATGTATTGGTTTCTTTAATTTTCATATCAGTCTTGTGTCCTCTTCTTATTTTTTTCAGGTGCAAATCTTAGACATTTTGACCCTGAGTCAAATTATGACTATATCAGCTTGTGTGAAACCCAGACTGAAGCTAGATAACATTGCAAAAAAACCCTGAGAGGGAATGCTTCTGTCTTGAATACATGTAAAATGCAACTATTGTCACTATTTTTCACCTTAAAATGTAAGCAAAATTTTTTTGCACTTGAGCCTATTCCTCTGTAACTCGTAGAACTGTTTCAAGTCCTGCATCTATCACTGTCACTGCTTCATCACATTTTTAAATGAGTGTAAGTAAGGGAACCAAACATGAAACCCTAATCCATCTCAGATTTGTATGGTTATTCCTCAACATATAGCTCAACATTTTTGGATCTCAGCTGTATCTGCTAGCAATATGAGCAGGGGAAGTTCAGCACATGATATGCTAGTTATTTCAGGTATGAAGACAGATGTGAGTGAAGCTGGGCTCTAAGGTAAGAAGGAGAAGGGAAGGTGTGATAGAGTGAAGTTCTCTGGAGTTAAAAATGGTGAAAAGTGTATTTTTGCGTCAGTAGAAAAGTGGTATTTGTTCTTCACATTGGTACATCCTAATCAATGATAGCTTCTGCTGAAATATATTATGTTCCTGCATCCCTACAGTAGCACCATCTGACAGGCACCCCTCTCACTTTCTTTCATGTTTGCTGCAGGATATGAGTGAAGCACTGACAACGTATTTTGACTTTCCAGGTTTATCCTGCATACCAAGGCACGGCCCATCTGCCACATCACCTTCTCTGACAAAAGAACAGAATAAAAACTCTCCCCATGCTGAATCCCTGGGTAGCAAGAGCTTTCAATACCCCAACTTTAAAGTCCTCTCAAGACTCTTGGAAAAGCTCTAAAAAAACTAGGCTTGAGAATACACCGTATCAATGGACTCAGTCCTTTTGAACTCCATTGGTTACAGGGACAAAGCACTCAACTCCACTTCTGAAAACGTAAACATATCTCAGGGTCTTCTCATACCTCCTATCAGTCACAGTGGTTTGGGAGACATGAAGTAAAACAGAAGCTCTCCTCTTTATCCCTTTCTCTCTTATTTGATGGCCCAAATAGAGGGAGATCCTGGAATACATGTCCCTGGATTTGCATCACCCTAGTACCTGAAAGGATGATACAGAAGGACTAAGCAGCCCTAAAACGTCTTGCTTAGCATGACACCACTGCCAAGACAAGCTAGTGTACCTAGGAGTGCTGCAGTAAAATTACCACCTAATACCCCACTGAATGCTGCTGTTTGCAGGAAAGGTGGTTATGTATCCATCCCTAAGCACCAATTAGGTATGAGTATCTGATCTCATCAGGTGAGTTTGCCATAACCGTTTCCAAATCTTCTGACAGAAGCACATGAAGTCCTGTAACATAACAGACTATTTCTTATCTTGTAGTAAAAATTTTATAGGAAATTTCATGAGGAATGATGACCCAGCATGGTGACCAGCTATGGTATGAAAACAAACAAGAGTTTCATAAATCGGTGAAGTGCAGGAACCTGGTCAGAAACTTCCAATGTTATTTTGGTTACTTCTCCAGTGGTATTTAAAGACTGCAGAAGACCAGAAAACTAGGGAAGGCTGCGATTTCCTCCTGGCCAATGGAAGTCTACAGAAACAATGTCTTAAGACAGGACTCCTTTGTCTCTGACCAGATGTCTTTCAACACAGAGGAAGAAAGAGCAAAGATACCTATAAATTCCTGGTTTATCCTTCCAACAACTCCTCTGAAATCAGAATAAGAACATGCAACAGAATAAACATTGAGAAAATTGTTCAAGGCCACAGAATAAATAATAGCCAAAATAGAACTCGATCCCATCCCTTTAGCTATCCTTTTTATCTTCTTACCTGACACATACATACAGTTAAACTGACAGCGTTTATTTCATAGGAAATGCTGACCAAAATATCTCTATTACTTGAAGATACTGAGAATTGAGTATCTGCCTGCAACATAATCCAGCAAAAACTGCTGCAAAATGAAAACAGGAAGTCTACAGACTCTGTACTTCTTTGATGGATTCTTAAGCTTTTAATAGGCTGAAAAAGTTTGTCATTCTCTTTTGGGCCCTCTGTTTCTGCTGCATCAGAAACCCTTATTAACATTTCTTGTAATTTTAAGCATTTATTCTTTGGAATTCCTGCTAATATCCGTTCCAAGTTTAACTTTATTGATTTTATGTTCCTTTCTATTGTCCTAACCTGCATTAAATTTTCTTTTCTGGAAGAGAAATTTTTAGGTTCTAGGAGTGTATGAGAAGCTGCCATATGCTGAGCCTTATGCTATTTATATCCCTACGATGGGACATCAGTGTCTTCTTTGCAGCAAATGCCTCGTTGTTTCATCTTACAAGTCATAAGCACAGCTTTAAGCACATAATACCCTTAAAACATGTAAAAAATGCAACATTCTCTTCACAAATCAGAGCTATAGTTATTGGTGGGAGAGACTGAAACATTTCAATCTCTCCCACTGAAGCTGCTCCACTTTGTGAAGACAGGGTGGGAACCTAAGCCCTGCCTCCTTTCCTAATGGTACCTTTCCTTTCAGAACCAGAGGTGTTAGCTCTACTGTCATTGAACCTGGGGACTGAGAGAGAGCTACTGGAGAATATGCCATTGCCCAATGGTCAGAGTACTCATCTGGGAAATGAGAGCTGTGCTCAAACCCACTGAAGAAAAGGGGGAGATGCAGGTTGATGAGCATAACATCTCCAACTGCATCACATCATGCTTTTCTGTGCAGTTACAACTTTAGTAATAATGGTGTTATAATTACAATCGCAGACAAGCAGCACACGAATGCATAGCTTATTCCAGGAGTGTTCAGGCACAGCTGGCACATTTGGCTCTATTGTGTGTTTTAAGATACATATTGTTCTGATAAAGTACCTGAAGAGCTTCAGAAATGAAAATTTGAGCTTCAGAAATGAAAAATAGAGGACCAAGGTCCTGTAAACAGTCACTAATGAAAGATCTCCAGAACATAAATTTGGCAGTTAAATAACCATGCCATCTTACTGTGGTCATTTCCAAATGACACCCAGCTGATGGGCAACACAGAAACAGGAACACTCTGAGATCTGTCAGAACGACCTACATCTCCTTCCAGCATGTGTGTTCTTTCTTAAGGAAGTCTCATAGTGTTTCCAAATTCACAGAACTGCAGTTTTCACCAGGTCACAGAAGACTAATGACAAGCCTGCAAGAGCTGGACTTCAACCAGCAACTGGTGGACTTTGTTTTATTATTAAATTGCTATCTCCTTTTATGGCAACATCAAGCAGAATGATGTAAGTAACAATGACCAAGCCCTACACTCTGCGTTGTTTTTGAGAATTTCTTTTTGTTCTATTTAAGCTACCTTTTCAGACACATAGAAATGTGCCAATGGTATTTTTAAAACATAATAAATAAAATAGACACAGAAATTGAAGTGTAGGCCCTGTGACACCCTGAAAATTATGCATTAGCAGGTGGTTGATAAATCTTTAAGTGGGAAACTGTAAGCTGGGCCTGTTATCTTAGGGCTGTGTTAGTCTCCACCACAATTCACAGCAACTGGAGGTCTATGCATTATTCTGCATGACACAGCCACTTCTACTTTGTCCATGAGCACAGTCTTGACATTATTAACTCACCATCATGAGTAATATTTCTTGGCATGTGTATACAGCAAAGATTATCATTCAGAACAAGATTGTCACAGTATTTACTCAACTGTGATTGCAAGCCCAGCTGCCAACAGAGACAAGAAGAGGTATTAACTCCCATCTCTTTGATGTGGGTACAGGAGCCAGTAAGGGAACAGGAGCCAGTAAGGGAGACAAAGCTACAAAAGAAAGTAATGCTTGTCTCTCCAGAGCAACCCAAAGGGAGAGTAAAGTGTTTTTAGCGCAATGTTGTCATCTGCTCAATGACTGAGGCAGGTTCTGACAATCTTGAATGCGCTATAGGTGTATCTAAAATGGGTGGAAAAGATAGGGTTTAAGCTGGACTGGAAGATTTTCACAGTGGTGAACCAAAGCAGTTTCTCTGGAAAGAAGAGCCAAAACTTCTTATTCCAGACCATCTTTTAGGGCTGATTGGATTATTATATGGTTTCTAGTTTTTAAAGTTACTGTCCTTCAAGCTGTATCACCAAATGTCCCAGTCTCCTGAGTACTCACACAACCTGATTTTGAAGGAGGCGTGAGCATATATACAGATGAGCAAAGAACAAGGAAGCACAGTAGGGTACAACCAGAGAGAAGACAACACCCCATGCTGTGCGATCACTTGACAAAGAGGAAGCTCCCAAATCTAGAGGTGAAACCTCCCACACAGTTATGTGGTGTATAGTATTTGACGTCAACATCTTGCACACTAAAGACATTTTTTATGGGAATATCAGCACATGTGGTGGTAGCTCCAGGCACTCAGAAAAAAAAATATCACATTCAGCTCTTCTGTGCCAAATCACATCACTGTTACTCCCGTAAATTAAAAAGGTGTTTGTTACGGATTCCAGCTCCCCTGCTGTCAAATCCTTTGTTCCTTCTGCATCTGAATCCCACTAAGGGCTAAATCCAAGAATGACTGCTGAATAAAACCATTTTGTGCAGACATACAATGACCATTTTGTTCAAGCCATGTAAGACATATTTTATAACATTATCAGAAGCATTTTAAAAATTTTTCGCCTTTAGTCACAGTTTACAGATTCAGTGTGCACAGTATTAAGTTTGGTATTTGATGCACAATGCATTCCTCTTTTTTTTTTTTTAATGCCTAATCATTTTGAACCACTTCATGTTGTTAGAGAAGGCCAACCAGAGGTAAGTAAACTTTTTTGCCCATATCATTCTTTTCCATATTTAACTTTATTTCAGTGTGCAAGTTTCTTTCTCAGAATAGAAAGTCAGGTGATAATATCTATATGGGTACAACTGCTTTATAACATTGGTATCATTATGATGGTTCCCGTGAGGTTTTTAGAGATCAATCACTGTGTACTCTAAAGGGAAACTGTGACATGCTCTTATAAACATTTTTCATTAACACATACTCAACTAAAATATTCTTGTATTTTAGACATGGGGACAGACCTATAGCTGATCATGGCACTGATCTTGTAAAAAATATTTCTTGCAGAGTGTTTAATTTTTCACAGCCATGCAATGTCCCGCTCATCCTGCAGAAGCAAGACTGGCTTGCTGGAATCAACTATCTCTTAGACTTCAAAACAAATGTAAAGTCAGTTTACACCTCTACTGAGCTTTGTCTCTCTTGCTACCACAAATCACAATAAGAACTGCAAACTCAGCTCTCAGTGGGCACCTCCTCTAGGCTGCAAAATTCCACGCTTCCCCCAGGAGTCTGCTTGGAACTAATGAAATGGGCTGACCCCTATCAAAACTGTGTCGTCTTTAGGAAGATCTAGTATCAAAGTGACTCAATTCAAAACTCTGCCTGCTGATGCGAGACCCATGGTGGGTTAGTAGAACAACCACATTTCCTTGTCTGGGAAGCCTTCTGTGTGCTAAACAGAGAAAGGACACACACATGCACCCATCTGATTTTTCATGTTAGATCTGACTCACGAAAGGCATCGGACCCAAAGATGCTGGAAACAAACAGAAGGTTATAGTCACCTCCTCATCTGCTTATGACACTTATGCTTCACCCCTCATCCTCTAAGAAGTGAATTTATCTTCTGTTCACTTCTAAAAAGTGAATTTACCACCTTGCCACACGGGGGTGGGCTATATTTTTCTACTTCTCGTCAGTGGGAATCTGAACATTACCTCTGTTCTACACACAACACAAAAAGCTAATGAGTTTCATTACACAGCATACTCTCCACTGCATAGAGGGAGGCAACAGGGAGGCACCACATGGGTCTGTACATGCTCTCAGACCTAGTTTAAATGGTTTTTAGCAAATGTGGATACAGGAAATAATGAATTTGCAGCAACATAACGCTGAGTACTTAACAACTGAAAGTACTTTTACCCTAACTTCAATAACCAGGCCAGGTAGCTCAGAGGTAGTGCAAGTATGCCTGCATCTGTCTGCCAATGCTGTGCAGAGATGTCAGGAAACATATAGTGCTACCATGAGGTTTTGCAAGCACAACTGCCCAGCAATGCTCCTTACTGCTCTACAACATCCCAGATAAGGATCCCTTTGCACAGGTGGTACTGATCAGCCATGGACCTGGCCAACCTCAGTGGACAACAGCCTCAATAGTACAGAGTAAGTGAGCAGCTGAGGCTGCCTGTTCCTCTTCCACACACAGGGAAGCTTTAGTTAGTATCATGGAGGAGACAAGCCGCAAGTTGTTACCTGAGCTGTGTTCGCACCTTCCTCAGCTTTTGCCAGTGAGCGGTTCCTAAAGGGTAAAGTACTTCCACTTGTGCTTGTTCATTAGTTTGTCATTTGCAGTAAACACTGGGAAAACCCATGGTGTCTAACAGTTAATAGACGTTATACAGTCTCCTTGTGAGGCCCTTGTGTGCAAGGCTGATGTCATCAAATGAGGTCACTGTAAAAAGCCAAGTCAAATATACAATGGCCCTAGTTAATCATCCCCTAATATTAGTCACTTATCAGAGAAGTCAAGAAAGGTTCCAAAATGTGGACAGACTGTGCTGTTTATCAACTGTTATTACAAATTATTTTGTAATCAATATGACAATAAACTTGGGGGAAAAATTCTTGTTCTTTAAACCCACTGAGTCATTTAGTGTGGAACATGGATTCAGCTTAGTCTCCACCATGAGCAGAGGTTGGGACTTCATACAGATGGTTGGACACAGGCCTTGGGAGAGAGGAAAATAAAGAAGAGAAAAGAAACCAGGAGAAAAGACAAGGAAATGGCTCTGAGCAAAAATGGAATGTGTAGACATTGTGCTTGCAATAATGTGATCACAACACTAACGTGACTTAAGTTTGTGCAAGGAAAAAAGGATAATTCATAATCTTGTGATTAATTTATATAGAAATAAGGGAAATGAAAATTGCTGTGCTGCACTTTGCGGGGCTGGGGCAGGGGTTATAAAACTTGAGCTGTATCACAATAAAGGGTCTTCTCCTCACCTCATGAGAGGAGTCCGTGTCATCCGTCATCATAAATGGCACTGGAACAGGGACCTTGAAAAATGCGGCTCTGTGCTGGTGATGGCAAAACCCCCCACCTAGCAAAAGAACAAGGCGCTGGAAGGAAGCAAACAAGCCAGCTATCAAATCAGCGTGGAGGGAGAGTGAAGTAAGCAATGGGGAGGATGGCGAACAAATTACGCACAGATGAAAGAGCCGTCTTATGACTCATGGAAAGTCTGATGAAAAAACATAACATCTTTTTGGACTCTCATAAACTGCATGTGCTTTCACATTGGGCAGCTACTACAGTCCCAAACGTTGATGCAGTGACTATTTTCAATGATGATATGTGGAATACTGCACGGATCAAATTATATAATAGAGCAACAAGGGGTGATAAACAGGCAGCACAATTCCTCAGCCCATGACACACTATTTTTGAGATGTTGAAAAAGAACAAATCTTCCAATGAGACCACCTCACAGGAGTCTGGAATGCCTCATATGGAGGCACCTACATCAGAACTTTCTGACTATGCTAATAATGATAAGGCACTCCACCATCCAGACTCTCCAAGTGAACTCAAGGGTCCAAACCCTTTGACTCCTTGCTGTGGTTTAAACCCAGCCAGACAGCTTATTCACTCCCTCCCCCCCCACTACTTTTCCTCGCTTTCTTTCCTTCCCCCCCCCTTCCTCCCCCTTCCCCACTCCCAAGGGGATGGGAAGGACAATCGAAAGAATCAACTCCCACAGGTTGAGACAAGAACAGTCCAGCAAACAATGTACAACACAAATCACCACCGCTACCACCAACGACAACAATGGTAAGAGAAAATAACAAGGGAAGAGAATACAATACCACTGGCCAAGAAATGAGTCTGACCCAGAAGACCCTGTGTCCTTCCAGGTAACTCCCAGTTACATCCTGGGCACAACGTGCTGTGGTATGGAATACCTCTTTGGTCAGTTTGGGTCAGGTGTCCTGTCTCTGCTTCCTTCTGGCTTCCCCTTCTCCCTGGCAGAGCATGAGGCTCAGAAAGCCCTTGGTCAGACTGAAACATCAGTGTTATCAGCTCTGTTCCCAGGCCAAAAGTCAAAACACAACGCTGCACCAGCTACTAAGAAGGAGAAAAATGAGTGCTACTGCTGAACCCAGGACACTCCTGAGCCCAAACTCTCGGTTCCAAAACGACACCAGGAAATTTCGTTGACTGCTAAGAATGAGCCAGATGATCCTGTTGATCTGGGTGCAATAGATGCAGAAAGGGAGCCTGATCAGTTTCCCCCAGACCCTCAGTAAACTTGGAACCGCATTTGTGAGGAGGCTCAAAAGTCAGGGGATGTTAACATGGTATCAAAATACGCTTTCCCAGCTGTGTATCTGCCAGGACAGCCACCAGCATTCTGATCGCTAGAATATAAAGTCTTTAAGGATACGTGCTGAGCTATTGACAATTATGGTCTGCAAGCACCATATACTCAACAGTTGTTAAAGGCGGTTCACTGTACCTAGACTCTTACTCCACATGACTGTAAGACGTTAGCTGATGCACTGTTGACCCCCTTTCAGTATCTACTTTGGCATGGGACTTGGAAAAAATATTTAGAAGAGTTACATGTTCGTTATTTACAGCTGCGTGACGGTCACATGCTTCACCAGGTGACCATGAAGATTCTTTTAGGGGAGGGGGATTGGACCAACCCCCATCAGCAAGTTGTCCTGCCACAAGAGTTTTTGCAGGCACTCATCACTGCATCTTTACAGGCATTTACAACTGTACCCACAGCAGGTAATCCTTCAAAAGCTTATACGGACATTAAGCAAGGGACAACTGAGCCATATATGCAGTTCATTGATAGACTACAAGATAGTTTGAGCAAACAGGTAAATGACAACACCACTCGTGAGCTGCTTTTGAAGCAACTGCCTCTTAACAATGTTAACGATGACAGTAAACAAGTATTAATCCCACTGAAAAATCCTTCTCTGTCTGATGTGATAGAAGCCTGTAATAAAGTGAGCTCTCTGAGACACAAGTGTAAAGAGATGGCTGCCTCTTTCGCAGCCATGGACCTAAACACCCATCAGTGTTTCAGCTGTGGTCAGAAAGGCGATTTCATAAACAGTGCCTGAATAAATTTAACAAAGTGATTGTCCCTGGAATTTGTCCCCACTGTAAAAAGGGGCATCACTACACAAACCAGTGCCGGTCCAGATTTGACTGAGATGGAAAGCCTTTGCAGGGAAACGGAGCATGAAAAGGGGACACGCAATAATACAAGTGGCTCCTGTCCAACCTTTGGAACCCCAACCAGATAACTGCATGCAAGAACCCATGGCAGTGCCGGAGTGGACCTGGCCACCACCAGATCAGTGATTCTGACTAATTCCGATGTAAAAACAGTGTCAAACAGGAGTCTGGGGGCCAGTGGACAGCAATAAAAGTGCTTTATTGTTAGGACAATCGTCTACTACTGTGCAAGGTCTTTTTGTGTTACTTGGTGTGATTGACGGTGACTAGTGCGGAGAAGTTAAAATCATGGTGTGCACCCCTACACCGCCCAGTTTTCTACCAGCAAAAGCATGCATTGCACTAGTGTATTTTGATGCTTGCCCCCTTCGGGCCTCTACCTTACAGTGAGGGGCCCATGGTTTTGGCTTGACAGGAAGCCCCCAGATATTTTGGACTCAAGAGGTTTCCAATGCAAGATGCTTTTAACTTGTAAATTGGAATGGGGAGATTCTAAACAGACAATAGAGTTGTCAGGGTTGATTGATACCAGAGCTGATGTGACTGTTATCTCAAAATTATCCTGGCCAGAGCAGTGGCCAGCCTCCAAGATCTCCGCAGCCGTTATGGGCATTGGAGGCCCCACGCTCCCTGAGAAAAGTCAATTGCTTATTCAAAATGTGGGGCCAGAGGAAAGGAGGCCTAATGTTTGACATTTCGTGCTTCCTAGCCCTCTCACTCTTTGGGGGTAGGATTGCCTGTCACAATGGGGTGTCAGCATTGAGTCAAATCTGTCCTGAGGGCCACTGGAGCACAGCACACCCTGAAATAAACCTGGAAAACTGAAACTCCTGTTTGGGTGGACCAGTGGCCCCTTGCTTTGGAAAGACTGCGACATTTAAAAGATTTAGTTGCAGAACAGCTCTGCACAGGGCACATCGTGCCTACTAATTATCCATGGAATTCTTCTATATTTGTTATTTCAAAAAAGAGTGGAAAATGGCGTTTGCTACATGACCTTAGACGTCTTAATGCAGTAATTGAGGACATGGGCCCTTTGCAACCAGGGCTTCCTTTGCCCACAATGATACCAAGAGATTGCCATTTAACAGTAATTGACCTGAAAGATTGTTTCTTTACCATACCGTTACATCCTGAGGATGCCTCTAAATTTGTTTGTGCCGTGCTGGCTATTAATGCCCCTGCGCCATGTGAAAGGTACCACTGGACGATGCTACCTCTGGGTATGAAAAGTAGCCCAACCATTTGTCAATGGTATGTGGCAAAGGCCCTTTCCCCCGCTCAGAAGCAATTACATAATGTCCTGATTTATCACTATATGGATAATATTTTGATAGGTACCCAAACAGATGCTGAAATGCAGCAAGCAATGTCAACAATTTTAGAACAAATCAAATTAGCCATATTGGAGGTAGCACCTGAAAAGGTACAGCAAACCTCTCCATGGAAATATTTAGGATGGAGAATCACTAACCAGCACATTGTTGCTTAGCCCTTAAAACTGACTCCTGACATCCACACCTTGAATGATTTGCAGAAAGTTTTGGGAACCATTAACTGGGTAAGAACATTATTAGGGATCAGTAATGAGGACTTAACACCCTTTGTTTCAGATGCTTAAGGGAAATTCAGCTCTGCATTCTGAACAAGTTTCAGATGCTTAAGGGAAATTCAGCTCTGCATTCTGAACAAGTTTTGAGTCCTCAAGCCAAGGATACATTACAAGAGGTGGCATCAGCCATTTCAGAGAGACAAGCACACAGATACCATCCTGATTGTGCTTTTCAATTGATTATTAAATTCTGACTTCCAGCCTTATGGGCTTATATTCCAATGGGATGTCCAGAGCAGAGACCCCCTGTTAATTATTGAATGGATATTTTTGTCACATCAATTTGGAAAAAACATAATTACAAAAGTTGAGATGTTTGCAACATTAATCATAAAAGGTCTAAAGCGGTTGCTAGCCCTAAGTGGCAAACAACCGGCAGTCATTATACTGCCCATATCAATTCAGATGTTACAATGGCTTTTTCAAACCTCTGTGCTGTTTCAAACTGCCATGGAAGGCTTTCTTGGGACAGTTTCAATTCACCCCCCAAGTCATAAACTATTACAGTTACAGTTTAATATCCAACAGCTACCAAAATGTAGCCCTGTTCCTTTAAATGCTTTGACTGTCTTTACTGAAGGCTCAGGAAAAACAGGACGTGCTGTTATTGTGTGGCAAGATGGTAACGGTCAATGGCAATCTGATGTTAGCATTGTAAAAGGATCACCACAAGTAGCAGAATTAACTGCAGTCGTTTTTCAGAAATGGAACTGTTCTATCAATATAGTTACCGACTCGGCACATGTGGCCGGAGTTGTCTCGTCAATTGAAGCATCTTATCTGAAAGAAATTGAACATGAAACTCTGTTTGTTCTGTTCCAAACCCTGTTAACACTGTTGAACCGCCGCAGAGCTCTTTTTTATGTTATGCATATACGCTCCCATACCACACTCCCTGGGCCTTTGGTGGAAGGTAACAGACATGCAGATATTTTAGCTGCAATTACAGTTGTACCAAGCACCTTTGAACAGGCACACCTTTCTCGTGCGTTTTATCATCAAAATGCTAAGGCTTTGCAGAAAACCTTTCACCTTACCACGGACCAAGCACAACAAATTGTGACAGCCTGCCCAGACTGCCAACCGACAATTCCTTCTCTATCATATGGAGTCAACCCTAGAGGTTTGCAAGCTCTAGAAATATGGCAAACAGATGTTACTAATATTCCTGAATTTGGGAAGTTAAAGTATGTTCATGTTTCAGTAGATACATTTTCTAGTGCAATAATAGCTGCTGCACATACAGGAGAGAAAACTAAAGATGTCTGTAAACATTTTTTTACTAGCCTTTGCAACATTAGGAGTTCCTAAGCAAATCAAAACTGATAACGGACCTGCCTATGTGTCACAGAAGACAGAAAATTTTTTACAGCAATGGGGCAGTCAGCATGTCACAGGAATTCCCCATTCCCCCACAGGACAAGCAATTGTGGAGCGTGCACACAGCTCCTTAAAAGTAATGCTCATTAGACAAAAACGGGGAATGAGTCCCAAAACCCCCCAAGAAAGATTAGCTAAGGCCACTTATGTTTTAAACTTTTCAAATCGATGGCAGGACAATGGGGGACCGCCAGTACTTAGGCATTTTGTATCTGTATCTAATGAAAATCAGGAAATAAAAAAGAAAGCAGAAGTGTTGATTAGAAATTTAGAGACAGGAACATGGGAAGGTCCTCATCAACTAATAACCTGGGGATGAGGTTATGCTTGTGTCTCTACAGATCAAAGACCTCGCTGGGTTCCTGCACGCGGTGTCCAACTCTTCCTTGGTCAACAGCAGCAAAGAGACTGTCAGACGGATGACATCCATCCATAAATCTACCAAACCAGTACTGGGCAAAGTGGATGTTGCATGGGAGGAGGAACAGATGTAAACTGTTTTGGGTTAAGGCTAAGTGAAGCAGGAACAAGCATATGTCCGTTGTGTAAGAAATGCAGCGGATATATTATAGCTAAGTGTGCTTATTGTGGAAGTATATTATTTCTTTTAACGGGAATTGAAAGTGTATTTATATAGAAGTTTGGAACCCCTGTGTATCCGTTGTGGGAAGTATACACCCTTGCACTTGTAACCCTGGACACATTACTTGTGTTGTGGTGGCAATCGGTATATCAGAATATAAAGCCATGATGAATACTGGTTTGATGTGTAGTCTGATTGTCATAATCTGGTGTGCTGCAACCTCCTTGTTAGTATGGATTCCATCTCAGCCAAAGACCAATGTATGGGTTACACTGGAGAATGAGACAGGACAAGACACTTTGTGCCTCTCAACAGCTTCGCCAGACAACGCTTTCTCCACATGTCTGGTGGGATTTCCTGTTGACAACTGGCCTGTTACCAAAGAAAGGTTACCCTACCTAGATTTGAATAGCGATCTCTTCAATATAGTAAACCTGTGGATTAACTGGGTAGGTTGGCTCCCCAAATTGAACCTTGAACCGCAAGAGCTGGATTTGTTAGGATCAATAAAAACGGGCTATTGTATAATCTTTAATTATAAAGATATGTGGGCCAAATTTGATCAGTTGTATATTGATCCTACACCTCACTAAATTCAATGGGTAAACGCTACCCTACCAGTATATCATAATGCTTCTGCTTTGTGCAATTTTACCGCACCTAATGTAGTGCTTTCTAGCAGATTTTCCAGAAGACTCCAGAAGGAATATTTTCTTATCTGCTGAGATTGTGCCTGGTCAGATATCTCCTCTCGTGCATGTGGGGGACCATGTAACATTGGAAGACTAACGTTACTAACACCAAACACTTCTATGGTCGTGAGTTATAGAAAGTTGAGACTTCGTCACTCTATGCATGCTTTCCACGCAGACTGCAATGATAACTTTAAATTTTGGAATACTGCAGAAATTATCTCAGCAGCCTTTTTTGCCCCAGACGTAGCTGTTGCAGGAGCATTGAAAAAATTATACAATTTAGGGTGCTGGCTGGCAAAGCATTCAAATGCCACATCAGCCGCATTGAGCAGTTTATTGTTAGATGTAGATTCTGTTAAGCACACTACACTTCAGAATAGAGCAGCTATAGATTTTTTGCTATTAGCTCAGGGACATGGGTGAGAGGATTTTGATGGCATGTGTTGCATGAACCTGTCAGATGACTTGGAATCTGTACATGCCAGTATTGCAAAGTTAAAAGAAGGTGCTAACAGACTCCGAATTGATGATGCATTGGATTGGTTCAAGAGTTTTTTCCAATCCTGGGGTATTGAAGGTTGGATTGTTTCAATTTTGAAGACTGCATTTATTGCAATTTTAAGTGTTATGTGCCTTTTGTTGCTTTTACCTTGTATTTTACAGTGTGTACAACAAATGATTGCTATAAAAGCTGTTTTGGTTGTTAATACTGTCCTGGGTTCAGCAGTAGCAGTCATTTTTCTCCTTCTTAGTAGCTGGTGCAGTGCTGTGTTTTTTTACTTTCAGCCTGGGAGCAGAGCTGATGACACCAATGTATTTAGTTGTTGCTAAGTCATATTTAGACTTACCAAGGACTTTCAGAGGCTCATGCTCTGCCAGGGAGGAGGGGAAGCCGGGAAGAATCAGAGACAGGACACCTGACCCAAACTGACCAAAGAGGTATTCCATACCACAGCATGTCATGCCCAGTATATAAACTGGGGGCAGTTACCCGGAAGGGCTAGATCACTGCTCAGTTGGTCTGGGTATTGGTCGGCGGGTGGTGAGCGGTTGTGTTCTCTTTCCTTGTTATTTCCCTTATCATTATTATTGTTGGTGGTAGCAGGAGTGGTTTTGTGTTATGCCTCAGTTACTGGACTGTTCTTATCTCAACCCGTGGGAATTACATTCTTTGAATTCTCCTCCCCATCCCTCCAGGAGCAGGGCGGTAGAAGAAGTGGGGGAGTGAGCAAGAGACTACATGGTTCTGAATTACTGACTGGACTTAAACCATGACAAATACAGAAGGGGGAATTGTGGAAGACGGATGCAGCTTAGTCTCCATCACGAGCAGCAGCTGGGACTTCATACAGATGGTTGGACACAGGCCTTGGGAGAGAGAAAAATAAAGAAGAGAAAAGAAACCAGGAGAAAAGACAAGGAAATGGCTCTGAGCAAAAATGGATTATGTAGACGCCATGCTTGCAATAATGTGATCACAAGACTAACATGAGATAAGCTTGTGCAAGGAACAAAGGGTAACGTCAGCTTGTGATTAATATTTTATATAGAAATTAAGGAAACGAAAATTGCTGTGCACTTTGCAGGGCTGGGGCAGGGGTTATAAAACTTGAGCTGTATCACAATAAAGGGTCTTCTCTTCACCTCATGAGAGGAGTCCATGTCATCTGTCATCGCAATTTATGGCCTCTATTTAGAAATTTTCAAATGAGGCTTCAACATCTTTTACTGCAATGAAATCAGGGGAAAGTTAGCAAATGTGACAAGTTGGTCTTACATCACTGTCTGTACATTTTGCAGCAGCAGTCATGGGGTATTTCACTGTTCTTCAGATTGTATGTGTCTCCAAGGAACAAGCACTCAGTTGAGCTCTAATTAACAAGACCTATCTTTCCCTCCATTCATTCAACTTGAATCTGTGGCCCAAGGATAAGACAGTTTTGTTTAACTAGGTCAGCTCATGAAAATCCAGCTGAAATGAGATGAAATGAGCTGAAACCAGGAAACTGACCTTGTCAAGCAATGACTGGTGCATTGAAAGCCTGCTTTGAGGTCCCAGCAGTGCTTGAAGATTCATGCCTGCAAAGAGTTGAGAGTATCTTACCCACAAGGAAATTTGTGCACACGACTGCATAAAGAATCATCTCCTTGCAGGCATAGGTCATACTTGAACAAGTATTTAAGGCATGGGTTGTTCAGCCACACTTGGGGCTCTATATTTATGGAAAATAGAGTTTAGTCATCTGCCAAAATCTCAGTACTGGAACTACAGTGAATGGAAAGGATCCAAGGCTGGGACATGGATTTTCTGCTGCATTGTAAGATCTGGGGAACAGGGAATTAGGTTTTGAGGCTCTAACTCTTGCTCCCAAACTGCTAACACTCTCACAACCAACTATGACTTCGAATTAGCTTTAGCAGGTATTCCTGCATTCCCAACTTCACAAAGGGACAGGCGTGGTAGAAATGAGCGTTGCAAACCGTATTTGAGAGAGCACACTAAATGTGCTCACTGAAATCAGTCCTGTTCAGAGGTCAGTTGTTTGTGAACCAGGTTCTGTTATGCAAGCCAGGATTTATGTAAAAGGAGATCATCTGGATGGCTGTGATCCTGTTCCAGCAGTTGTTTTCTGTCTCAATAAAATAAGACACAGCATAAGGAGCTACATGAACAACACCCATCACACTGCTGTACAGCAAACGACCAGTGGTGCCACAGGAATAAAAGGCAACCATACCTGCCTTGTGAATGTCTTTGATTTCACTGCCCTTTTTCTAGCATTTGCGGGTTTGTATGTGTAATTCCCATTATTCCCTTTTCGTTCTGTTTTCTCTTCTCTTCCACTATGCCATTCCTCACAGCAACTACTCTCATTTCCATGTGCTCCTCCCTGTGTGGCCTCATTCTGAATAGACGGTTTCCTGAACTTTCTGTCAGCTGATCTAAAGCTGATACATGCCAGAAACATCAGATCATACAAGGTTCAAAAGACAGACACAAATTAAAACTGAAGGTTCTAGCAAGAGGGAAGGTTGAATTCTGGTTTTGCCAGGTCAGAGTGGTTTTTTTCTGCCTGTTAGGAGCTTGACAGCTGTAACAAATATCAGGACCACTAAAATATGCAACGGCATTATCTCTTTTACTGGAATAGAAAAGAGTACAGCACTCTTAGCCTCTTTTCCAGGGATATACAAAACCTTTGCAAACACTAGCGGGACAGCACACCATTTACTGGTATTTCCTAAGGGAATTCAGTCATTGTTGGGTGTTGGGGGTTTTTTGCAGATCCCCCATAAGCATCAGACTTCAGGCCAACATTTCAGGTTGCTCTCTGTGTGTTTGTCTGCATCTGTAGATCCAAACGGCAGCGCTTCCTCTAGATGGCACACATACCTCTCCTAAAATTCCCTCTGAGGCATACACTCACCTCCGACACCGCATTTGGCAGCTCTTCTATGGGCTATCGCAATTCAAATTTAAACACACACAGAGAAATACCAAAAGGCCAGTTGTGCCCCTGCCGGGAGTGGGGCTGCAGGCGGCAGGTGGGAGATGGGGCATTGTGTTTGCCTTCCCCTATGAAAGAGACGAGGACAAAGAGTAAAGGTCATCATCAAGCAGAATGCCCTTGAAAAAATGCTGTTGGCTTTGAACCCTGTGGTACCGCATGGAATCTGTGGGAACTCTTAAATAAATGAAGTCATACTTACAAAAGGTGGGTATTTGAGAGTATAAGCAACTGTGTGGAGAGTACAGAACAGCCTAACCCTGCTCCAGAGCAGCCTACCGTCTCCCACAGACATGGAGGGGCGTATCATCAGCCCTGAAAGCAGAGGTCGTGTCTGCTGGGCTGGAGTGTACCAAACACCTTCATGTGTGCTGCCACTGACTGGCCTGTTTCGTGCAGCCCATGCAGTCAGGGATTACATCTGTCACAGGTATGACCTCAATCCATCTGCTACTCATATTAAAAGTGACATCTCATTGCTTGCAGACATTAGTCACAGATGAATATCGTATTTGGTACCCATCCCATTTCTCCACTACAGTGGGCTGCTGTCTTGCAGTAGTCTTGTTAACCTCTTCTTCTGTGTTTGGAGGTCCTGGTTCTTACTCCTGACGCATGAATACAAGCTGATAAAAACTATAATTTTTGTGGGAAGGGAAAAACAAATAAGAAAAAAAGCCGTATTTGTTGTTAAGGGCCTTATTCATGCAGCAGTCACAGTAGTGGTGTTCTGCTTTGCTGTCACCTGTAAGCAACACCACAGATTTCATTAATAACATAAAAAACTAGGATGGCCACAGGTCATGGCCCAACATGCCATGCAGATACGCACACAAGCAGAAAATGCAAAAGGACAAAGTTAAGATGATAAAGAGCAATTCTACAAAGATTCTTCAGTTTCTAAGTGCTGATCATTAAGCAACCATTTTCTGACCTTCTAAAATTTGCTTTCAAAAACTACATAAAATTTTGTTAGGCAGAAGCCCTCGCCATTCAACTGAATAGAGGGAGAAGCTACATCCAGCACATGTGGATGAAATCACATGCTTGGCACCACTGTAGATACGTGAAAATATCACCAACCAACACTAACCTGCTCTTCGGAAGCCAGCACTCCCCCAGCTGCAACAGCTGGCACATCACTGTATGCAGGGTTTTCTGCCTCTCTCTTTGGGACAACCACTGCTTTGGAGTCCAGCCAGGAGGGCTACTGCAAACCTGACAAAGGAAGACATGACAAGCAGGCATAGCCTGTGATATTAATGGACTCCTTCTGCAAAACAGGCTGTGCTGCCTGACACTTCTCTGAGTGTATCTCACTGAGCCACAGTCACCCTGCCACACTCAAACAGGGATCTGCGCCTCCCATAACAAAATGTCACTGTGGGAATAACAGAACTAGGCCCCTGAGCTGTAAAATGTTAGACTTTAAAGGGGGCAGACAGCGTGTGAGGTATCATCAAGTGGATTGGCTGCATTAGTATGTTAAAGACCATAAGTTATGTGGTTTGGTTGATATGCTGGGGGGAAGGGATGGGGTTCAGAGGGACCTTGACACGCTTGAGAGGTGGCCAATGCCAGCCTCATGAAGTTTAACCATGCCTAGTGCAAGGTCCTGCACCTGGGTCAGAGCAATCCCAGGCACAGCTACAGGTTGGGCAGAGAAGAGATTCAGAGCAGCCCTGCGGAGAAGGACTTGGGGGTGTTGGTTGATGAGAAAATGAACATGAGCCAGCTTCAGTGTGCACTCGCAGGCCAGAAAGCCAACCGTATCCTAGGCTGCATCAAAAGGAGCGTGACCAGCAGGTCGAAGGAGGTGATCTTGACCCTTTACTCTGCCCTCTTGAGACCTCGCCTGGAGTATTGTGTGCAGTTCTGGTGTCCTCAACATAAAAAGGACATGGAACTGTTGGAACAAGTCCAGAGGAGGGCTACGAGGATGATCAGGGGACTGCAGCGCCTCCCGTGTGAAGACAGGCTGAGAAAGTTGTGGCTGTTCAGGCTGGAGAAGAGAAGGCAGCGTGGAGACCTCATAGCAGCCTTCCAGTATCTGAAGAAGCCTACAAGAGTGCTGGACAATGGAGTCTTCATTAGGGACTGCAGTGACAGGACAAGGGATAATGGGTTTAAACTTAAACAGGGAAAGCTCAGGTTAGATATAGGGAACAAGTTCTTTACTGTGAGGGTGGTGAGGCACTGCAACAGGTTTCCCAAAGAAGTGGTAAATGCTCCATCCCTGGCAGCGTTCAAGGCCAGACTGGGTGGAGTCTTGGGTGACATGGTTTAGTGTGAGGTATCCCTGCCCATGGCAGGGAGATTGGAACTCAATGATCTTAAGGTCTTTTCCAATCCTAAGTATTCTATGATTCTACGATTGATTGCAAGATTATTCACAGTCTGAGAGATGTATTGTGCACAGCAGCAATCAATAACTGAAGTTTAAAAAAAAAATGGAAAATGAAAGAAAAGAAGCAACTCAGGTTTCTCTTATTGTAAATAAAGTTTGGGGTTTTTTTTTCAGTAAAAGCAAGTATTTCCAATCACATTCCACTCCTAAATAAAACCTGGATATAAATACATACAGCTTTATAGAGGACTGCATAGTGGTTACACTTACCTGAGACTATAGGAATGTTACCTAATGCGTGTGTGCTATGACAGGTGGGCACAGTGCCATTCCAGAGGCAACAGAAAGCGGGACACCTGTGTTTCCTAGAAAATCGCCTCTTTTGTGAATATGTAACTTGAAAACAAACACAGGTCCAAATGTGCTTGATAGCAGCCATCATATACTGCCCACAAGAAAGGAAAAAACAAACCAAAACAGAACAGTGTGTGATAAAGCTCTTCAGCACAGACGGCAGAGTGCACTGCAGCATCAGCAGGCACAGCAAAAGCAGACATTAGCTGTATCCTCCCTCCATGCCTGGCAGCTGCTTCTGTGGACTACTCAACCCCTGCTGGAAAACCATGACAGAATCAGAAGTTACCCCTGCCCTGAAATAAGAAGCCACTAATCAGTTGTTCAGCATCACAGATGATCCTGAGCTGCCTTTCTTCACAGAAGAAACCATGCACACCCATGCGGAGCGCCAAAACTATTGTCTTTTTTCCCACTTCAAGCACTCTCTGTGGCTGGTTTTGCTTTGGCAGAAATAACTTTACAAAAGACAGCAGTTCTATAGAGTAATGTACCTAACCAAGCTAAATGGAAATATGAAGAAGCATATTTTAATATAGCAGCATGAGAAACAAGGCTAGTCAGACAACTCTATTTTTAAGAGAATATCTTAAGGTGGCAATCAGTGAGCAATTTGCTATCATCCTGAAGATAGGATCTCCAGTCCCAGTGCCTTTTCCACCATGACAAGACTATACTTGTTGATGAAGATGTCTCAACCCATGATTGTTCTTTGACAAGTAGCCTTACCAAAGCTTTTTTGGAAACACTGCATATGTAAGAAGTTTAAAATGTGATG
Source organism: Pezoporus wallicus (assembly GCF_028554395.1). NCBI lineage: Eukaryota > Metazoa > Chordata > Aves > Psittaciformes > Psittacidae > Pezoporus > Pezoporus wallicus. The sequence continues at coordinate 77,651 of NW_026642155.1, forward strand.
TGACAGAAGTTTTACCACACAGGGCCTTGAGCAACTTGGCCTAGTGGAAGGTGTCCCTGCGCATGGCAGGGAGGTTGGAACTGAATGATCTTAAGGTCCCTTTCAACCCAAACCATTCTGTGATTCTGAGAAAAGAAAAAAAAAAGAAAAAAAAAGAAATGATAAATCAGATAGCAGAGATCTCTTCCGGTAGAAAGAGTTTCATACCATAACATGCTCTCTTTATTGCTTAAAACTACCTAATAGCACACATATATTACAAAATATCCCATTCTATTTGATGAGCTCATATACACATTATTTAAACCACAAGAATACCAGCATTGCCAAATTATAAATTTTAAGTTATTTTAAAACATTTTGTGTCAAGACAGTGATTTCACTGAGCTTACCTTAAAATATTTGATACTAAAACACAGTGTTCCATCTACTCGCATTTGACTGATGCTTTGATAAATTATAATGCAAATCTCTGTCATTATTCTATTTACAGAAAGCATCTGTGCTTGCATGTTAAGCATAAACCTGCTACATCTTAAGTCCAAGGTCATGGGCTTTTAGAAACTAGCAGAGTATTAAGGCAGTCCTTTCCTGACCTCATGGTGTCTCCTTGATTATCGGTAATTATGACATCCAAGAACAATGAAAGTGGTTTAATAACTGGATTTTTGGATTTAGGGATTCTTAACGCAGAAAACTTTGTCACTGAGGATTAAAATATTTGTGCACATGCAACACCAGATTTGATTGCCTGATTAGTCTTGTTTTACTGTGGGAGATGTTAACTTTCACTATCACCTGCAACTACACAGCTAATCATGACACCAGCATCCCCTGAAACTACCTAAACAGAAAAGATCAATAAACCAGGGCATTTACTGTGTCCAAAACTGTAGAAAGTGTATACTTCTGGTCCCAAGACATGAGCCAGAAACACCAGTAAATCCAAGGTGGAGCACAGAAAGAGATTAAATGACATCTTAGAGATGTAGGGAAGACTTAACAATACTTAATTCACCCAGCACAAGCATTTCAGCAGCAAGTGTGAACTCTACAAAGCACATGTTGCATGGACAGGTGCTGCACATGTAATGAATGCTCAATATTTTACTGAAGCTTATTTTAATTGTGTAAACACTGTACACCAGTTAACTCGATAACAGGTCTTGCCAGATGTGTTAACTGTATGTAAAAACTGCATGATAGTAAAGGAATCCAAACACCAAGCACCATCCCATCCCTGCACAAGAAGAATATACTTCTGCCTGCCTAAATAGTGGGGTTTGACCAAAGCTTCAGATATCATCTGCATCTCCATGTTTCCGCCATACAACCATTGCAAAAGGGCTTTGAATGATAAATAGCAAAAGACAAAGACAGTGGGCAGACTTATTTCTGATGTTTAAAAGATGCCAGGTAAAGTTGGAAACAAAGTTACTTTCCAATGACTTTTCAAAGCACACATCTGTGCTTTGAAACTGACTTGACTTCCTCCCTGTGTTCGGTACTCAAAGGTAGGGCAGGCACAGCTGCCAAGTAAAAAAACTCAGAAATATTCACTACTTTCTAATGGAACAAAACTAAATCTCAAATAACAAAATCAGGGGTAGCTTCCAGAGGAGGTAGTCTGATAGCACCTGCTTGTGTTTTGGTATCTTGCAGCCAAAACAGCTTTCTGTTTCTGATAGCATTCTCTGATAAAGTAATCGAATTTGTTTTTTTTGTTTTTTTGGTTTTTTTTTAGTTTGATTTCTCTGCCACTGATTCAGCTGTTTTGGGAGAATGCTTTGTCAAAGAGCCCCAGTGAAGCAAATGTAATCTTCAACATAGTAACCAAACCTGGAACCAAGTTTCAAGGTCTCTCTCACTGAACCTGTAATGCTTACACCTTCAAGAAGAGTAACAGTGCACATAGACAGCTCATTGCAAACACAGCTATGCAAATAGCCATAAAACTGCCAGATACATGTCTGTGCAGTGTTTTGTAGTGCTTTATCTACACTGTTTGAAAGAATACATGAAGAGCAACCAGGTAAAATAAGATAAAATCGACTTCGAAAATAGTTTCAATGGTGTTAAAAACAGAGACAACTAAATTGGAGCTAGTGCTTATACTTCTACTTGAAAGAAATCAAAAATCATCATATTTTTCTGTTCTGATTAATTTGCATATTTATTTTGATTTGGACAAGGAAAGCTAAGTCAACAGTGCTATCTTCCTCCCTCACAAAGAAAAAGACCTAGCTGTGGTTACAACAGAACCTCTTACTTCAGACATAACTCCTTGATAGGTGTTAGGTAGAAAGTGTACCTGTGACAAACCTGCCAATAGCATTTTTTTCTGCCCACTGATAACTAGCCCAATTTCTTGGCAGACCAAGCAGAAGAAATCAGGGAAGAAACAGACTTTTCCACAAAGCCAGATTCTCCCCTGCTACAGTTAAGTCTCCCTGATAAAGGCAATTAGTAATGGGATAGAACACCAAATGGTCATCTTACCAATAAGCAGACTGCAAGAGCCAGCATGTAACTATACCATGAGGTGCCGTCAGTAAGAATGGCCTGTGAAGAGCTGGTGTTTCTGGACACTGGAAGCCTGCTGCTCTTGCAGTCATATTATCACCCAGCTTGAGGCTTTTAAAACCTTTCTGTCTGTTTTGTTTATTTTGTGTGATTTTGTTTTGTTTTCAGATCCTTACCACTGTATCTCCAAATATTCCTGTTATTCTATGATACCCCATTCTTCTTGGCAGACATCCTTGGGGATTTCCTAAAGGAGTCAATTATATCTATTCTCCCCAGTAAAAGTGGTAACATAACTAATGATGGGGATTTTTACTAACACCTGCACCTACTTTATCAGAGCATGGTACATTAAGATTATTCTGCAGAAAGAAAGAAATATTGACAGGTTTTTCAAAATCCAAAGCTCATTAATGTCCACTAAATTACATTTCATTGTGATACTGAGTTATTTGCTCTAATTGTAAAATAATGTTTTGGAAGAACTTCTGTTTCTCTAGAGTGAAATCAGTGAAAACTAAGAAAATCTGCTGAAAGTAATGTTTTCCTTTGTGGTAAGCAGCTTTTGAGTACTACTGAGCTGATTACACATTATGAGTACTAACAATTATCTTCCTGAATCTCTCAACATTTCTCTTTCTTCCTTTTGACTGTAGAAATCAGTAACATTGCGGTGCTTGCAAGGTCTACCTACTTGCTGAGAGGGTTTATTAATTTGGCATTTTGTCAATGACCATATCCATGTTTAATATGCCTGCAGCACACCTTTTTTAATACAATTACAAAAGGCATGATGCTGCCCTAAATTATTAAGTTTATGATTGTACAACTCACCCTTCCATGATTAACTTTGAAACTGGAAGAAGTCACTTTCAGCCACCATCACTGGACAGTGAAAATGTCCTTCCGCCAGAAACTGCATATGCAGGGCAAAAGGAAAACACTGCCTGAGATTTCAGCTCTAAAACATGCAGTTTTCAACTAAAAACCTTATTTTCTCCTATGGGTGCATTTTCAGTTCATGGAGAGGAGAAAAAACAATGAATTTGCAAAACCAGCCTTTTTGAGGACAGCCTTCTTTTCTCTTCTTTATCTCCTCACAATGTGGGGTTTATGAGCTGCAGGAAGGACTCCTTGCCTTGTCAGTCATGTGTTTGACAGTGTTACATCTTGAGGTTTGTAAGAAATGCCAGCCTCTTCTGAAAGCAATGTGAAGGAATATTTTGGTGTTTGGTTATCTTTTTTACCTCACAGCCCAGTAGTAATAAGAGAATTAAACAAGTTAGTAGAAAGTGTGTTTTCCTTTAGACATGATTTTCATGCTTTTTGTGTGTTAAAATAACACACCCTCCTTAAACTTTCACACAATTCCAGTAGACATGAACTGTTTGTTTGTTTGTTTTTACTTTATGGATGTATCATTAGCACCAAAGCCCTGTCAGAATTCTTTTTCTACCACTAATGTATGGCTGTCCTGTAGTTGATAATAAGGCTCAATCTAGTATCTATACTGAACTGATTCTGCAATATCATTATTTACTCCAGCTGCTGTCAAAATTATCTTGCAGTCCTTTTAAGGCTTAAGTATAGCATCCATTGCTTGGGTATTTCTGCTGTATAATGCACATACCAGCATATATAGATTTAACTCTTCCTTTTGTTTATTTTTTAATTATAGAGGTCTGAAGTATCTTTATTTTCTCATTTTTATAGCACTCAGTTCTTGAATAACAAATGTATTAATAAAGAAAGAGAAAACAAATAAAATAAAATAAAAAATCCCAGAACTCTAGGAAATTACCTCACTGTATATAAATGCTCAATTATTTAACCATAATAATGGTTAAATCAAGGAGCTCTTCACCATGACTGAAAGTGCACTCATATCTATTTATCTGAGCATAGAAATAGTAGCCAGTGTGAGTGAAAAAGAATAATTTGTCAGTAGGGTGGCTGATTCAATTACAGGAATATGCCATGCGTTGCAAATAAAATCACAAGCTTAACCTTTTCATAGACAACCTTCCCTGGCCAAGCCAGTTAGCCTTCTTCTGTTTGCTGCTGGCGGAAATTGCCTGCACTGTTTGGTACTGAAAACAGAGAGCTTTCTTGGTAGTATGGCTGAGTCGTTCTGAAGTGTTAGACCAATAAAGTAATTTCATTGTTTTCATAATATGTGCTAATTGTTTCAGATGAGATGCGGGTAAACAAGTGGGCAAGTGGGCAGCATGATTGTCAAAGAATTGGAAAGTAGACAATGGCAATATGGCGTGGAATTATGGTTACAAACTTCCCAAGAGACTGATCTTAGAGATCGCGTGTCTCTGGCCAAGGTACTCACGCTACGATGAGGAAATAGGTCGCTTTTGTGATACTTCACAGTGGAAGACTCAAGGGCACTTGCAAAACTCAGTCAGAAACATTGTGAAACGCATCTGAATGAAGTGAGGAGCTCTTACTTCCCCTGAGTCTTTGCACAAGACCGTGCACACTAACACCTGGGGAAGTTTTTGTACCTCCCATCGCAACAGAAGCAGTCAGTTTACTGATAGTAAACAGTGAGATTCGCAAAGAAATGGGTATTTTTTGGTCAGCCCGAGGCAGGCTGTGCTGCTCGGGAGCTGTCCGTGGTGCTGCCACCGCCCCCCGCACACCGCCTAGCCCCGCCCCGCCGCATTCTGACCCTCCTCGCTCCATCCGGCTTCGCCGGTCGCCGCCGCATCCCGCTGCTTCCAGCCCCGCCGAAGAAGCGTTTACCCGTCCCCTGTGGCGTTTGTTTGGAGGCAGGGTTCAAAGTCTCGACCTGTTGTATTTCATTGTAATAATGCTAATAGTAATAGTAATAATAATAGTAATAATAATAATAATCGTCATAAAATTTAAACAGCTGGAGGATGGAGACGTCGCAGTTGTGGCTTGTATCCCCTTGCTGACTCTCTGCGCTGCTGCCCATTACTAGTATCTGTACCAACTAAGAATCCCCAGAAGAGTCCGTAGGTCACCCTCGGAGACGGGGGAAGGAGGGTCACGGCCGCCCCTTGCCCTTCGGTACTGGCAGGTGTCCGGAGAGGGCGGGAGGGAGAAACAGCCCCAGGGCGAGCGCTCCCGCTTGCCGCTCCCGGCCTTAAACTCCACTCTCCTTAAGTAAAGCTTTTTGCTCCCTTGATTCTTTTTCTCCTACCCTTTCCCCCGGCCTCTTTCCCTCTAGAGGCAGCCTGGCACGGAATCAGACGCTGCTGCCCTCAAGAGAAGGACGGGGGAAATTAAAAATAAATAAACAAAAAAAAATGAAAAAATAAAGAGAGCAAAGAAAATGGAGAGGCCGCCGCGCCACCGGAGCCCGGCCCTCAGAGGGCAGCGCGGGGTGCTCCGCCCCGCAGGGGCGAGGCTGTGGCCAGCGACTGCGTTGCTCTCCGCCGTGGCGACGGTGACATCTGCGCTCGGGCGAGGAGGGCCGGACCGGGGAGGAGCGGAGCGGAGTGGCACCAGCTGTGCGCAGAAAACAAGCTGCGGGTGACTTCGCCGAGTCCTCGCAGGTGGAGGCTACTCCGGCGGCGGCACTGAGTAGACATCTCCGGGCAGGGGCCGGGCCGTGCTCCCCGGGCTGCCGCGGGCCGCCGGAGGGGCGGAGCGGGGGCGTGGGTCCGGGCCTTCTCATGGGCAGGGCGCCCTCCGCGGGCCGGGACCACCTTCGGACAGCAGAGAGCTGCCCGCGCTGAGCGGCCGGAGCATGGAGTGGCGAACGGACAGCACGACGGCGGACGAGTTGGCCAACGCTGCCGCCCGCGGAGACCTGCAGCGCCTACGGGAGCTGCTGGACGGCGCGGCAGACCCCAACGCCGTCAACTCCTACGGCCGGACCCCCATCCAGGTAGGGAGGCCGGAGGACACGGGGCTTGCGGGAGGCGGGCCGGGGGCAGCGGTCCCTACGTGCCCGAGGAACGGCGGACCTGAGTAGCCTCCGGATTTGGCAGCCCCCCGACACCTGTATTTGGCTGCTGTCGAAGCGTCGCAGCTGTTCCCCTCGCCTTTGTGGAAAGGCGAAAGTCTGTGACGGCCGCAACAGAGTGGTTTTAATCTTAGCAATCCTCGACTTTATTTTAACCAACTGAGATAGGATGACTCAAACCCGAGAACTTCAATGCTCATCTCGCAATACAAGTGCAATAAGAAGTAACTAGTCAGCTTTTCAGAAAGAGTTACCCTTTCGTCATACCTAGTCTTCTGCTTTAAACATCTATTAGTATTTTATTTCATCTCTCATGAAAAAAAGGTATATTAACTAACTCTCACTAGATGTTCACTGACCCTTACAAACAGAATTATCCGGGTGCGATAGTCTTGCCCCGCAGACACTACAGGTAAACAACCAGCACTCCCTCCTTGTAGGGGACTGCCCGCATTTTACAGTCAAGTCAACATGTAGATAGATGTAGTGCTCGGAGGCGAAGTACACACTAGATTCATGAAGCTGAGTTGATTTCCGAGCTAGTTCTTCTACCCAGCTTCTTCTTAAATTTTCAAAATATAACGAAACTGGTATAACCTGCGCAGCTATATTTAAGTTTTACTGCCAGGGCTTGCGAAACTCTCTGCTACAAAATGTCGGTGCAGCATATCACTCGAAACACGTTCCTGATGCCGTCCTCTGGCATGTTTTTTTTCTACGCCTTAGCGCAGCAGGGATTTAGCTCCTGCGCTGGACTCTCTGCCAAGTGCACTGCGAGAGACTCAGTTTTAGAGAACGGCGAGCCCGGGGGACAGGGCTCCGGAACATTTTGATGCAGCACTGGGCAGGCGGCTCAGGCTAAGGGTACCCTCTGGGGCAGACCCTCAAAGGGGGCAGGTTCCCCCCACACGCTTGTCCCCTGGCGGAACACCTCCTGGAAGAGCTTCCAGGGCGAGGGTGGGACTGCGGCAACCCCTGGGAGCCGCTCCACCAGGACGGTTCCGCGGCTGCCCTTGCAGAGCAGCTCGGGACTCGCCTTCTGTTCCCGCAGTGGCCGCCGGCAGGACTGTCCCTCTGCCCCGCGCCTGCCACTCCCCCCGCAGGCTCTTGTCGCAGAGCAGCCGGGGTACAGGTCCGCACGCCCCGGCCTCGATGGGGCTTCCGTGTAGCTATGCCTCACCTATCCCCCTGCTAGGGAAGGAGTGTTTCCCCCGACTCCGCAACGCTCCCTCCTGGTCCGTGCTCACCGCCATTCACGTCTCCTCCGGAGCTGATCTGTAGGCCTCATCTGCGGGTTTCCCGCTCCTGTCCGTGGGCGATCCCGGCTCTTGGGAGGCTGAAGGAGAGAGAGTGAGCAGGGCTGAGGGGGACGCTAACTCTGTCTCTCCCGCAGGTGATGATGCTGGGCAGCCCGCGGGTGGCGGAGCTGCTGCTGCAGCGCGGCGCCGACCCCAACCGCCCGGACCCGCGCACCGGCTGCTTCCCGGCGCACGACGCGGCCCGCGCCGGCTTCCTGGAGACGCTGGCAGCGCTACACAGAGCCGGGGCGCGCCTCGACCTGCCCGATGGCAGCGGCCGCCTCCCCCTCGACGTGGCGGCGGGGGGACCGCACGGACCGGTGGCCAGGTTCCTCCGCCACCCGCCGCCGCGCGCCTAACCGCCTCCTTTGCCGCCCCCTGCCCTAATTTATTGCTCGTGTCCGCCTCGGGAGATATAGAGTCTTGTAGCACCCACTTGCTGTAAATAACCCCCACATCGCACTTCCCCACGCATGAAGCACCGGCGGGACATGTCTTGTTTTGTACACTACATTTTGCACGTGTCTGTAATGTTATCCTGCACGAGAAATTCCACTGCCCTCCACGCCCTTCTTTCCTCACTCTGGAGTCCCAACACTGTGAAGAGAAGTAAGTATGAAGGAACCCCACCGCACAAAGGTGTCACAATAAACCCTTCAACTCTTCCTGTTTTGACAGGGCCGCTTCTGGTCTTTCTGTTTACCCTCTTTCCCCGGGGTTTCCCTCTTCCACAACCCAGCCCTCCTTTTGAAGGGGACAGGAGAGGCACCGGGCCCAAGCCAACAGCTCCCCGTTTGATTTCAGTCTTCAGTTATATCGGACTCAAGGGGCGCTGAAGCCAATCCCTGCCTCTCCCTAGCAAAACCGGCCGGGACAGTGGGGAGTTAAAACTTCCTGGCGTGATTGAGGCTTTGGCAAATACCTTCTTAAAACCACGTAAGATGCTCTGCATGTCTGTACATGGGCCCGTGGTGCATCCATGGCTTTTCCCATGAAGGTTGTAAACATCTGACATGGAAGGAGAAAATAGAATTGTGTCGCTGCAAGCTCGATGCCGCCCTCGCTCGAATAAATAGGTGTTTTACCATCTTGCAGGTGATTTTCCCAGAGATACTATAAGTTTCACCGTATTTTGAAGAAATCATAAAGGTTGCAAAACGAATGCAGTGTGGAACAAAAACCTAAAACTCGTACGTCCAAGTTCCACCTCAGGGTTTCCCAAGTTTCTCGAAGGTGGCGCGTTTGGTAACGAAACAAAAACCCCGTTGTAACAACAAGTGGTCGCGCTGGAGGAAGAAGGGGTGCGGCGGTAAAAATTGACCCATATGTTACAGACTGTCCCGGCACGAGGAAGTTGGAATTGGGCACCCCACGGCACAGCAGCTGCGCAGCCCATCCACGGCCATACGGACACCCGCTTCGCTGACGCAGGTCCCAACCCCACTGCTGTGCTGCAGTAAGAACCCCGGCAGCAGCGAGCGCGGTTGGGAGACCCTGCCAGCCTGACCGGGCGCTCCCGGGGCTGTGCTTACCTGTCCTGCGCCTCAGGGACTGAGTGCCGGAGGAAGCAATGCGGGGCAGCGGGACAGCTCCGGTCTCGTTCTCCAGGGCAAATCCCGGGCACTTTGCAGAGCTATCTGCAGAAAGTTGACTGGAGTTAAATGTAATATATACACTTTTTATAATGTATTAGAACGTGTTATTTATTACAGCAACTTCACACTTGTTTTATGTTTAGTTTATATAGTGCTTTAGAATTGTTTTATAATTACTTCGTATAAATTAACGCACTATTTATACGTATGCCATTTGTCTATGTAATACGTCTATACCTATATAAAAATACACATAATATGCGCATATACAACACACTTTATTATTATGTATCGAGCCTAAGTATTTGCCTATAAATTTTTCTTCTATGTAATACTTTGATGTTTAATTATATGCATGTAAAATATCGAAAAATCACATTATGTTTAGTCCCTATTAATTTCTTTTTATTGTAAGTATGCTTAGGATATGTATTTCATACATATATTTAAATAGAATATATATAAAATTACACTCTGAGACGATAACACCTTATTAAATTGTACCGTATTCTTAGTACATGGCATAGCTATAATTGAGACAAGGACAACACTAGGAATGCAGCAGTCAAGCTCCTTCATCCCATGCCTGAGGGAACCGCGATGGAGGTGGGACCAGGCACGGAGATGGGGCAAAGCTAGCATCTGATCATCTTTTTTACAGAACAGGTAAGGGTCTAATGAACTGTGTTTCCATCTTCAATTAGACCAGTATTCTTGTTTTAAAGGCTCGCTTTCTCGAAGAACCAGAATTTATTTAGAATTTTTACTATTTCCATTACAATTATGAAACAACAATAGTCATACTAAGAATGCATAATATTTTTAAGGGAAGTAACAGATTTCCCTAGGATAACTATACCAAATGAGCAAAATATGCCCTCAAAACCCAGCAGGAGTAAATGACTAATTGCTATAAATCCAGTTCACACCATAGTACCAGAGGCCCTGCCAGGGACAGGATCTCACTGGGGGCTACTCACCCCATGGGAGGACAGGGGGCCCCGACGCTGTCCTGCTTCTATGAGCAGCTTTTCTGCTGTCAGCAGCATCTGCTTCAGGGCTTGGAGTCCTCCCTGAAAAGTGTAACAGTAATTGTTAGTAATTGTTAAACAGCAGCAACATACATTTCGGAAAAGCCCTAAAAGAGCTACTTTTAAAGTGGCAGATAACTGACGCTTTTGATTTTAAATCGCAGGTGTAATTGAGCATATATGCGCGCAAACACGCAACACACAACCCTCTGCAGCAACGTGTCGACCTATGATCGACGAGATGTTCCTCGGGCCCGGGTCGGCCATGCATTCAGCTTTGGTAGGTATTTTGACTTCTATTACCAAATCTGTCAGTTCTTCCTCCCACAGCCACTCCAGCACCTGCATCATGCGGCCAAGCAGGTATTAATTCATCTCCATTTGCCTCCCTCTGTCGGGGAGGAGTCGCTACGGGAAGGGAAAAGGGGAAAAAAAACCAAACTTCTCGTAGATCAGCTTTAATTTCGAAACGCCTGTTTAGACTGACACATCTCCCAGGCTGGAAACAGGACTACTCGGTCCAGGAGCAACTATTACAGGCTCTTCTTTTATTAGCATTGTTGTTAGGGTTACTGCGCGCCCAGGCCAGAAGAAGGCAATTTCTGTTGACATCTGTGCTGTTGTCGTTTGTCCAGACAGGAGTAGGTGCTTGCTGGGCCGGGGGGGGATGGGGGGGGACGGACACGGAGGGGCGGAGGCTGTGCTGCATAC
>NW_026642156.1:0-891 GCF_028554395.1 Pezoporus wallicus
GGGGCTGCCCCATGGATGTGGGGTGTGGGTGTCAATGGGGCTGCCCCATGGATGTGGGGCGCGGGTGTCAATGGGGCTGCCCCATGGATGTGGGGCGCGGGTGTCAATGGGGCTGCCCCATGGAAGGGGGGACACAGGTGTCAATGGGGCAGCCACACGGATGGGGGGCGCAGGGATCAATGGGGCAGCCCCATGGATGGGGGGCGCGGGTGTCAATGGGGCTGCCCCATGGATGGGGGGCGTGGGTGTCAATGGGGCAGCCCCATGGATGTGGGGCATGGGTGTCAATGGGGCTGCCCCATGGATGTGGGGCGCGGGTGTCAATGGGGCTGCCCCATGGATGTGGGGCATGGGTGTCAATGGGGCTGCCCCATGGATGTGGGGCGCGGGTGTCAATGGGGCTGCCCCATGGATGTGGGGTGTGGGTGTCAATGGGGCTGCCCCATGGATGTGGGGCGCGGGTGTCAATGGGGCAGCCCCACAGATGGGGGGCACCCAGCCCCCATTGACCAGGGACACCCAGTGATGGGGGTCCCAACGCCCTGAACACCCCCCCCATCCCCCTGGACCCCCATCCCCATCCCCCCCCATCCCCCCCCATCCCCCCATGGCAGCCCCATGGCTTCGCCCCTCCCCCACTCACGTTGTCCGTGAAGATGACCCCAAACTTCCAGATCTGGTACCGGATGTCGATGGAAGTGACCCTGGGGGATGGGGGGGGGAGGGGTGAGCACCGGGGATGGGGGAGGGGGGGAGGGGCACCAGGTGTGGGGGGATGGGGGGTGTGCACTGGGATGGGGGAGGGGGGAGGGGGGGGGGATGGGGGGGGGGGGGGATGGGGGGATGAGCACTGGGTATGGGGGATGATGGGGGATGGGGGGGTGAGCACCG
>NW_026642157.1:0-8603 GCF_028554395.1 Pezoporus wallicus
GTATGAAACCGAGGAGTGACAGCAATGATGGTGACAGCGTTGCAAAGCTGACTGTGTGCTGAAGATGCCCCGCACATGCTTTCCCTCCTGGCTCTTCGACTGTGGGAGCAGACGGCAACCCTAACCCTAACCCTAACCCTACCCCTAACCCTAACCCTAACCCTAAACCTAACCATAACCCTAACCCTAACCCTAACCCTAACCCTACCCCTAACCCTAACCCTAACCCTAACCCTAACCCTAACCAATAACCCTAACCCCTAACGCTAACCATAACCGTAACCCTAAGCCTAACCCTAACCCTAAGCTTTCACCAGCTTTCCCTCCTGGCTCTTCGATTGTGGGAGCAGACGGCAACTGTTCGTGCTCTACTCACTGTGCAGCTGGGCAGCCGAGAGCAAGCTCCGAAGAGGGTGCATTCAAATGGACCTTTAGGTATGAAAGCGAGGAGCGACAGCAATGATGGTGACACCGTTGCAAAGCTGACTGTGTGCTGAAGATGTCCAGCACATGCTTTCCCTCCTGGCTCTTCGGATCTGGAGCAGAAGCCAGACGTTCGTGCACTAATCGTTCTGCCCCTGGGCAGCCGAGAACAAGCTTCGGAGAGGTTGCACTCAAATGGACTTTTAATTATGAAACCGAGGAGCGACAGCAATGATGGTGACACCGTTGCAAAGCTGACTGTGTGCTGAAGATGCCCAGCACATGCTTTCCCTCCTGGCTCTTCGGCTCTGGGAGCAGAGGTCAGACGTTCGTGCTCTAATCGCTGTGCTACTTGGCAGCTCAGGGCAAGCTCTGTAGAGGTTGCATTCGAGCGGACTTTTAGGTATGAAACCGAGGAGCGACAGCAATGATGGTGACACCCTTGCAAAGCTAACTGTGTGCTGAAGGTGCCCAGCACATGCTTTCCCTCCTGGCTCTTCGACTGTGGGAGCAGACGGCAACCCTAACCCTAACCCTAACCCTAACCCTAACCCTAACCCCAACCCTAACCCTAACCCTAACCCTAACCCAAACCCTAACCCAAACCCGAACCCTAACCCAACCCTAACCCTAACCCTAACCCTAACCCTAACCCTAACCCTAACCCTAACCCTACCCCTAACCCTAACCCTAACCCTAACCCTAACCCAACCCTAACCCTAACCCTAACCCTAACCCTACCCCTAACCCTAACCCTAACCCTAAACCTAACCATAACCCTAACCCTAACCCTAACCCCTAACCCTAACCCTAACCCTAACCCCTAACCCTAACCCTAACCCTAACCCTAACCCTAAGCTTTCACCAGCTTTCCCTCCTGGCTCTTCGGCTCTGGCAGCAGACGGCAACTGTCCGTGCTCTACTCGCTGTGCAGCTGGGCAGCCGAGAGAAAGCTCCGAAGAGGGTGCATTCAAATGGACCTTTACAGCAATGATGGTGACACCGTTGCAAAGCTGACTGTGTGCTGAAGATGCCCAGCACATGCTTTCCCTCCTGGCTCTTCGGCTCTGGGAGCAGAGGCCAGACGTTCGTGCTCTAATCGCTGTGCTACTTTGCAGCTCAGAGCAAGCTCCGTAGAGGTTGCATTCAAATGTACTTTTAGGTATAAAACAGAGGAGCGACAAGATGCACCTTCTGCTGTGCGAGCAGAATCCACTGTTCATTCTGTGCTGACTGTGTTGCTGCGCAGCAGAGAGCAGGCTCTGGACTGATTCCATTCAAATGCTTTTCCTGTATGAAAGTGAGCAGTGAAAGCAACGATGGAGGCACCAATGTAAAGGGGATTGTGTGCTGAACAGGTCCAGCACCAGCTTTCAATCCTGGCTCTTCTGCTGTGGGAGCAGATGCCAAACGTTCGTGCTGTACTCACTGTGCTGCTGGGCAGCTGAGAGAGACCACCTGAGAATTTGGATTCAAATGGACTTTTAGGTATGAAACCGAGGAGAGACTGCAATGATGGTGACCCCGTTGCAAAGCTGCTTGTGTGCTGAAGAAGCCCAGCACTAGCTTTCCCTGCTGGTCCTTCTGCCGTGTGAGCAGATGCCACTGTTCATTCTGTGCTGACTGTGTTGCTGCGCAGCAGAGAGCAGGCTCTGGACTGATTCCATTCAAATGCTTTTCCTGTATGAAAGTGAGCAGTGAAAGCAACGATGGAGGCACCAATGTAAAGGGGATTGTGTGCTGAACAGGTCCAGCACCAGCTTTCAATCCTGGCTCTTCTGCTGTGGGAGCAGAGGCCAAACGTTCGTGCTGTACTCACTGTGCTGCTGGGCAGCTGAGAGAGACCACCTGAGAATTTGGATTCAAATGGACTTTTAGGTATGAAACCGAGGAGAGACTGCAATGATGGTGACCCCGTTGCAAAGCTCCTTGTGTGCTGAAGAGACACAGCCCTAGCTTTCCCTGCTGGTCCTTCTGCCGTGTGAGCAGATGCCACTGTTCATTCTGTGCTGTGTTGCTGCCAGCAGGGAGCAGGCTCTGGACTGATTCCATTCAAATGCTTTTCCTGTATGAGTGTTAGCAGTGAAAGCAACGATGGAGGCACCAATGTAAAGGTGATTGTGTGCTGAACAGGTCCAGCACCAGCTTTCAATCCTTGCTCTTCTGCTGTGGGAGCAGATGCCAAACGTTCGTGCTGTACTCACTGTGCTGCTGGGCAGCTGAGACCACCTGAGAATTTGGATTCAAATGGACTTTTAGGTATGAAACCGAGGAGAGACTGCAATGATGGTGACCCCGTTGCAAAGCTGCTTGTGTGCTGAAGAAACCCAGCACTAGCTTTCCCTGCTGGTCCTTCTGCCGTGTGAGCAGATGCCACTGTTCATTCTGTGCTGTGTTGCTGCGCAGCAGAGAGCAGGCTCTGGACTGATTCCATTCAAATGCTTTTCCTGTATGAGTGTTAGCAGTGAAAGCAACGATGGAGGCACCAATGTAAAGGGGATTGTGTGCTGAACAGGTCCAGCACCAGCTTTCAATCCTTGCTCTTCTGCTGTGGGAGCAGATGCCAAACGTTCGTGCTGTACTCACTGTGCTGCTGGGCAGCTGAGAGAGACCACCTGAGAATTTGGATTCAAATGGACTTTTAGGTATGAAACCGAGGAGAGACTGCAATGATGGTGACCCCGTTGCAAAGCTGCTTGTGTGCTGAAGATGCCCAGCACTAGCTTTCCCTGCTGGTCCTTCTGCCGTGTGAGCAGATGCCACTGTTCATTCTGTGCTGACTGTGTTGCTGCCAGCAGAGAGCAGGCTCTGGACTGATTCCATTCAAATGCTTTTCCTGTATGAAAGTGAGCAGTGAAAGCAACGATGGAGGCACCAATGTAAAGGTGATTGTGTGCTGAACAGGTCCAGCACCAGCTTTCAATCCTGGCTCTTCTGCTGTGGGAGCAGATGCCAAACGTTCGTGCTGTACTCACTGTGCTGCTGGGCAGCTGAGAGAGACCACCTGAGAATTTGGATTCAAATGGACTTTTAGGTATGAAACCGAGGAGAGACTGCAATGATGGTGACCCGTTGCAAAGCTGCTTGTGTGCTGAAGAAGCAGCACTAGCTTTCCCTGCTGGTCCTTCTGCCGTGTGAGCAGATGCGACTGTTCATTCTGTGCTGTCTGTGTTGCTG
This sequence comes from Pezoporus wallicus, assembly GCF_028554395.1. NCBI lineage: Eukaryota > Metazoa > Chordata > Aves > Psittaciformes > Psittacidae > Pezoporus > Pezoporus wallicus. The sequence continues at coordinate 3,601 of NW_026642157.1, forward strand.
CCAGCAGAGAGCAGGCTCTGGACTGATTCCATTCAAATGCTTTTCCTGTATGAAAGTGAGCAGTGAAAGCAACGATGGAGGCACCAATGTAAAGCTGATTGTGTGCTGAACAGGTCCAGCACCAGCTTTCAATCCTGGCTCTTCTGCTGTGGGAGCAGAGGCCAAACGTTCGTGCTGTACTCACTGTGCTGCTGGGCAGCTGAGAGAGACCACCTGAGAATTTGGATTCAAATGGACTTTTAGGTATGAAACCGAGGAGAGACTGCAATGATGGTGACACCGTTGCAAAGCTGCTTGTGTGCTGAAGAGGTCCAGCACCAGCTTTCCCTGCTGGTCCTTCTGCTGTGTTAGCAGATGCCACTGTTCATTCTGTACTGATTGTGTTGCTGCGCAGCAGAGAGCAGGCTCTGGACTGATTCCATTCAAATGCTTTTCCTGTATGAAAGTGAGCAGTGAAAGCAACGATGGAGGCACCAATGTAAAGGGGATCGTGTGCTGAACAGGTCCAGCACCAGCTTTCAATCCTGGCTCTTCTGCTGTGGGAGCAGAGGCCAAACGTTCGTGCTGTACTCACTGTGCTGCTGGGCAGCTCAGAGAGAGACCACCTGAGAATTTGGATTCAAATGGACTTTTAGGTATGAAACCGAGGAGAGACTGCAATGATGGTGACCCCGTTGCAAAGCTGCTTGTGTGCTGAAGAAGCCCAGCACTAGCTTTCCCTGCTGGTCCTTCTGCCGTGTGAGCAGAAGCCACAGTTCATTCTGAGCTGACTGGGTAGCTGCGCAGCAGAGAGCAGGCTCTGGACTGATTCCATTCAAATGCTTTTCCTGTATGAAAGTGAGCAGTGAAAGCAACGATGGAGGCACCAATGTAAAGGTGATTGTGTGCTGAACAGGTCCAGCACCAGCTTTCAATCCTGGCTCTTCTGCTGTGGGAGCAGAGGCCAAACGTTCGTGCTGTACTCACTGTGCTGCTGGGCAGCTGAGAGACCACCTGAGAATTTGGATTCAAATGGACTTTTAGGTATGAAACCGAGGAGAGACTGCAATGATGGTGACCCCGTTGCAAAGCTGCTTGTGTGCTGAAGAGACACAGCCCTAGCTTTCCCTGCTGGTCCTTCTGCCGTGTGAGCAGATGCCACTGTTCATTCTGTGCTGTGTTGCTGCCAGCAGGGAGCAGGCTCTGGACTGATTCCATTCAAATGCTTTTCCTGTATGAGTGTTAGCAGTGAAAGCAACGATGGAGGCACCAATGTAAAGGGGATTGTGTGCTGAACAGGTCCAGCACCAGCTTTCAATCCTTGCTCTTCTGCTGTGGGAGCAGATGCCAAACGTTCGTGCTGTACTCACTGTGCTGCTGGGCAGCTGAGACCACCTGAGAATTTGGATTCAAATGGACTTTTAGGTATGAAACCGAGGAGAGACTGCAATGATGGTGACCCCGTTGCAAAGCTGCTTGTGTGCTGAAGAAGCCCAGCACTAGCTTTCCCTGCTGGTCCTTCTGCCGTGTGAGCAGATGCCACTGTTCATTCTGTGCTGACTGTGTTGCTGCGCAGCAGAGAGCAGGCTCTGGACTGATTCCATTCAAATGCTTTTCCTGTATGAAAGTGAGCAGTGAAAGCAACGATGGAGGCACCAATGTAAAGGTGATTGTGTGCTGAACAGGTCCAGCACCAGCTTTCAATCCTTGCTCTTCTGCTGTGGGAGCAGATGCCAAACGTTCGTGCTGTACTCACTGTGCTGCTGGGCAGCTGAGAGAGACCACCTGAGAATTTGGATTCAAATGGACTTTTAGGTATGAAACCGAGGAGAGACTGCAATGATGGTGACCCCGTTGCAAAGCTGCTTGTGTGCTGAAGAAGCCCAGCACTAGCTTTCCCTGCTGGTCCTTCTGCCGTGTGAGCAGATGCCACTGTTCATTCTGTGCTGACTGTGTTGCTGCGCAGCAGAGAGCAGGCTCTGGACTGATTCCATTCAAATGCTTTTCCTGTATGAAAGTGAGCAGTGAAAGCAACGATGGAGGCACCAATGTAAAGGGGATTGTGTGCTGAACAGGTCCAGCACCAGCTTTCAATCCTGGCTCTTCTGCTGTGGGAGCAGAGGCCAAACGTTCGTGCTGTACTCACTGTGCTGCTGGGCAGCTGAGAGACACCACCTGAGAATTTGGATTCAAATGGACTTTTAGGTATGAAGCCGAGGAGAGACTGCAATGATGGTGACCCCGTTGCAAAGCTGCTTGTGTGCTGAAGAAGCCCAGCACTAGCTTTGCCTGCTGCTCCTTCTGCCGTGTGAGCAGATGCCACTGTTCATTCTGTGCTGTGTTGCTGCCAGCAGGGAGCAGGCTCTGGACTGATTCCATTCAAATGCTTTTCCTGTATGAGTGTTAGCAGTGAAAGCAACGATGGAGGCACCAATGTAAAGGGGATTGTGTGCTGAACAGGTCCAGCACCAGCTTTCAATCCTGGCTCTTCTGCTGTGGGAGCAGATGCCAAACGTTCGTGCTGTACTCACTGTGCTGCTGGGCAGCTGAGAGAGACCACCTGAGAATTTGGATTCAAATGGACTTTTAGGTATGAAACCGAGGAGAGACTGCAATGATGGTGACCCCGTTGCAAAGCTGCTTGTGTGCTGAAGAGGCCCAGCACTAGCTTTCCCTGATGATCCTTCTGCCGTGTGAGCAGATGCCACTGTTCATTCTGTGCTGACTGTGTTCCTGCGCAGCAGAGAGCAGCCTCTGGACTGATTCCATTCAAATGCTTTTCCTGTATGAAAGTGAGCAGTGAAAGCAACGATGGAGGCACCAATGTAAAGGGGATTGTGTGCTGAACAGGTCCAGCACCAGCTTTCAATCCTGGCTCTTCTGCTGTGGGAGCAGAGGCCAAACGTTCGTGCTGTACTAACTGTGCTGCTGGGCAGCTGAGAGACACCACCTGAGAATTTGGATTCAAATGGACTTTTAGGTATGAAACCGAGGAGAGACTGCAATGATGGTGACCCAGTTGCAAAGCTGCTTGTGTGCTGAAGAGACACAGCACTAGCTTTCCCTGCTGCTCCTTCTGCCGTGTGAGCAGATGCCACTGTTCATTCTGTGCTGTGTTGCTGCGCAGCAGAGAGCAGGCTCTGGACTGATTCCATTCAAATGCTTTTCCTGTATGAAAGTGAGCAGTGAAAGCAACGATGGAGGCACCAATGTAAAGGGGATTGTGTGCTGAACAGGTCCAGCACCAGCTTTCAATCCTGGCTCTTCTGCTGTGGGAGCAGAGGCCAAACGTTCGTGCTGTACTCACTGTGCTGCTGGGCAGCTGAGAGACACCACCTGAGAATTTGGATTCAAATGGACTTTTAGGTATGAAACCGAGGAGAGACTGCAATGATGGTGACACCGTTGCAAAGCTGCTTGTGTGCTGAAGAGGCCCAGCACTAGCTTTCCCTGCTGGTCCTTCTGCCGTGTGAGCAGATGCCACTGTTCATTCTTTGCTGACTGTGTTCCTGCGCAGCAGAGAGCAGGCTCTGGACTGATTCCATTCAAATGCTTTTCCTGTATGAAAGTGAGCAGTGAAAGCAACGATGGAGGCACCAATGTAAAGGGGATTGTGTGCTGAACAGGTCCAGCACCAGCTTTCAATCCTGGCTCTTCTGCTGTGGGAGCAGAGGCCAAACGTTCGTGCTGTACTAACTGTGCTGCTGGGCAGCTGAGAGACACCACCTGAGAATTTGGATTCAAATGGACTTTTAGGTATGAAACCGAGGAGAGACTGCAATGATGGTGACCCCGTTGCAAAGCTGCTTGTGTGCTGAAGAGGCCCAGCACTAGCTTTCCCTGATGATCCTTCTGCCGTGTGAGCAGATGCCACTGTTCATTCTGTGCTGACTGTGTTGCTGCGCAGCAGAGAGCAGGCTCTGGACTGATTCCATTCAAATGCTTTTCCTGTATGAAAGTGAGCAGTGAAAGCAACGATGGAGACACCAATGTAAAAAGGATTGTGTGCTGAACAGGTCCAGCACCAGCTTTCAATCCTGGCTCTTCTGCTGTGGGAGCAGAGGCCAAACGTTCGTGCTGTACTAACTGTGCTGCTGGGCAGCTGAGAGAGACCACCTGAGAATTTGGATTCAAATGGACTTTTAGGTATGAAACCGAGGAGAGACTGCAATGATGGTGACCCCGTTGCAAAGCTGCTTGTGTGCTGAAGAGACACAGCCCTAGTTTTCCCTGCTGGTCCTTCTGCCGTGTGAGCAGATGCCACTGTTCATTCTGTGCTGTGTTGCTGCCAGCAGAGAGCAGGCTCTGGACTGATTCCATTCAAATGCTTTTCCTGTATGAAAGTGAGCAGTGAAAGCAACGATGGAGGCACCAATGTAAAGGTGATTGTGTGCTGAACAGGTCCAGCACCAGCTTTCAATCCTTGCTCTTCTGCTGTGGGAGCAGATGCCATACGTTCGTGCTGTACTCACTGTGCTGCTGGGCAGCTGAGAGACACCACCTGAGAATTTGGATTCAAATGGACTTTTAGGTATGAAACCGAGGAGAGACTGCAATGATGGTGACCCGGTTGCAAAGCTGCTTGTGTGCTGAAGAGACACAGCACTAGCTTTCCCTGCTGGTCCTTCTGCCGTGTGAGCAGATGCCACTGTTCATTCTGTGCTGTGTTGCTGCCAGCAGGGAGCAGGCTCTGGACTGATTCCATTCAAATGCTTTTCCTGTATGAGTGTTAGCAGTAAAAGCAACGATGGAGGCACCAATGTAAAGGTGATTGTGTGCTGAACAGGTCCAGCACCAGCTTTCAATCCTTGCTCTTCTGCTGTGGGAGCAGATGCCAAACGTTCGTGCTGTACTCACTGTGCTGCTGGGCAGCTGAGAGAGACCACCTGAGAATTTGGAATCAAATGGACTTTTAGGTATGAAACCGAGGAGAGACTGCAATGATGGTGACCCCGTTGCAAAGCTGCTTGTGTGCTGAAGAAGCCCAGCACGAGCTTTCCCTGCTGGTCCTTCTGCTGTGCGAG
>NW_026642158.1:0-864 GCF_028554395.1 Pezoporus wallicus
TTAGGTTTAGGGTTGCCGTCTGCTCCCACAGTCGAAGAGCCAGGAGGGAAAGCATGTGCGGGGCATCTTCAGCACGCAGTCAGCTTTGCAATGCTGTCACCATCATTGCTGTCGCTCCTCGGTGTCATACCTAAAGGTCCATTTGAATGCACCCTCTTCGGAGCTTGCTCTCGGCTGCCCAGGTGCACAGTGAGTAGAGCACGAACAGTTGCCGTCTGCTCCCACAATCGAAGAGCCAGGAGGGAAAGCTGGTGCTCTGAATCTTCTGCACACAGTCAGCTTTGACCCAGTGCGTCCATCATTGCTGTCGCTCCTCACTTTCATACCTAGAAGTTCATTTGAATCCAACTTCTCTGCTCGTTGCTCTTGGCTGCCCAGCAGCACAGTCAGTAGAGCATGAACGTCTGGCCTCTGCTCCCAGAGCCGAAGAGCCAGGAGGGAAAGCATGTGCTGGGCATCTTCAGCACACAGTCAGCTTTGCAACGGTGTCACCATCATTGCTGTCGCTCCTCGGTTTCATACTTAAAAGTCCATTTGAGTGCAACCTCTCTGAAGCTTGTTCTCGGCTGCCCAGGGGCAGAACGATTAGTGCACGAACTTCTGGCTTCTGCTCCCAGAACCGAAGAGCGAGGAGGGAAAGCATGTGCTGGGCATCTTCAGCACACAGTCAGCTTTGCAACGGTGTCACCATCATTGCTGTCGCTCCTCGCTTTCATACCTAAAGGTCCATTTGAATGCACCCTCTTCAGAGCTTGCTCTCGGCTGCCCAGCTGCACAGTGAGTAGAGCACGAACAGTTGCCGTCTGCTCCCACAATCGAAGAGCCAGGAGGGAAAGCTGGTGAAAGCTTAAGGTTAGGGTTAGG
>NW_026642159.1:0-885 GCF_028554395.1 Pezoporus wallicus
TATCTAAGTGCATGGACCAGTAGCTATAAAGCTGCTGAGTCTGTCTGGTCCATGATGGCAGGCTCCATCTCTTGTACCAGTCCTCCAGAGCAGGAGAGACTGTGTGCAGTGTTCACACTCGTGAATAACCTGGGCAATAGTGTCCATTGCTAAGTCCACCCCTCGATCATGACTCCATCTCTATGTTGCAGCTCTGCTCTGATGGCCTGAAGTGCCATGGGCCCACCAGGCTCAAAATAATTCACTGTCCCCTTCAGCAGTTTCTGCAGCTTGTTGCTGGGGACTCCACACAGCTGCCTTCCATCTCCGACGCTTCCAAAGCACTGGAGGGGCCCAGTGGACTAGATACTTGCCCATACTGTCCCACATACCCTGCCACTCATGACTCTCCAGCCTTGGGGAAAACCTCTTGGTCCCCCTATATTGTCGTCTAACCCCAGAGAAGACCCAAACCTGACTCTGCTTAACTTCTGAGATCAGACAAAATGGTTGTGGGTAGAACACAGCCTGTGTGTGTGCCAACATGCTGATCCCCATCACAATCAGCAGGCAGGTCCCAAGGGTACCCAAAGGCCATTCAAAACCTTCAGAACTCTCAAACGATGCTGCTGTGCTTGCCGGCTCTCCCACCGCCAGCTTCTCTTTTCCTGAGTCCAGCTCTTCCTCCTCTGCCTTGCTGGGAAGTGCTGCGTGGTCTCCTGCATCCCCCTGGGGCTCGGCGTGCGGCTTCCGGGAAATGCTCTCGGCCGTCGCGGGGCTCGGCTCCTCCGCGGGGCTCGGCTCGGCCGCGGGGCTCGGCTCCTCCGCCGCCTTATCCCGCTGCTCGGCAGCCGCTTCCTTCTGCTCCTCGACCGCCCCGGCCTCCTCCACCAGCAGCCGTCCCCT
>NW_026642160.1:0-874 GCF_028554395.1 Pezoporus wallicus
TCCTCGGCCGCCGCCATCACCGCGAGGACGGGGCTCAGCGATTGGCTACGGCGCTGCCAAGCCCCGCGCTGATTGGCTGGGTTAAAGCGCTGGGATACACCCCCCTGCCCGGCTCGCTTTTCCCGCCATGGGGGCGGGATTAAGGCAGGGACGGGGCTCAGCGATTGGCTACGGCGCTGCCAAGCCCCGCGCTGATTGGCTGGGTTAAAGCGCTGGGATACACCCCCCTGCCCGGCTCGCTTTTCCCGCCATGGGGGCGGGATTAAGGCAGGGACGGGGCTCAGCGATTGGCTACGGCGCTGCCAAGCCCCGCGCTGATTGGCTGGGTTAAAGCGCTGGGATACACCCCCCTGCCCGACACGCTTTTCCCGCCACGGGGGCGGGAATAACGCAAGGGCGGGAAGCAGCGATTGGCTACGGCGCTGCCAAGCCCCGCGCTGATTGGCTGGGTTAAAGCGCTGGGATACACCCCCCTGCCCGGCTCGCTTTTCCCGCCACGGGGGCGGGAATAACGCAGGGACGGGACGCAGCGATTGGCTACGGCGCTATCATTCAGCGACCACGAGCACGCTGATTGGCCGGGCTAAAGCGCGGGGAAACGCCTCCTCCGCGGCGCGCTTTGGCCGCGTGGGGAACACGGGCGCGTTGGAAGCACAACGGGGGAGACAAGAACCCCCCCCCATCCCTTCCCTATCGCGATAGCCGTGACAGGGACACACGAGGTCACCCCCACGTCCCCCCCCCAATGTACCCCAAAGTGTTGGGGCCGCTGTTGGGGTTCAATCAGCTCTTTATGGACGCGGCGACACCTCGGTGACACTGTCCTACACACCGGCACAATGGGATGGAGCACAAGGGAACGTGACACACGGAG